>NC_133773.1:77328879-77335085 GCF_003597395.2 Chelonoidis abingdonii
AGGCGTGCCTATGCAAATATTTGAGATTTCGCATTCCAGACATTCTTTCCACACTTCCCATACTTCACCACCAGATGTCAGGGTACAGCTCATCCTGACTCTGCTTACACTTGCACTCAAAACCTTAAATTAGAGTGAATAAATTAAGACACTGCAGACCACTGCTGAAAGGTTGCTGACTCCTGGCCTAAGTGATGACTCTGTCCACTGCCCATGTTCTTCAACTTCCTTCTAGTTTGGGATATTTTGGCAATGGGTTTGATCAATAAACGCTACAAGATAGAGAGCAAGATAATTAGTTTTATAACATAGCATATGTGGTGGATACAGTGTTCACCATTAAAGTAATCATTTCCCAAAAAACACAGGTTTCCCATATACCTAATATAGGAGGCAACAATGTGGTTTCATTTGGCAAGCACTGTTTTTTTTTTAAAGATATCTATTGTGTTGTTTGTGACAGTTTTACTATGGGAGGTGAAAATGTTATGTTGCCCAGACATTAGGAAACATAAGGAGATCATCTCACTTCACTGTGGAAAAATAGGTGTCTGCCTGGCTTGTGCTGGGACATTGGCACATCTGGAATATTTTAGCTACTACCTATCCCAATGTAGTGCAGTAGCAACTTTTTAAAAATGACATGACTTCCCTTGAGAAGCCATTCAGGAATGCTTCTACTTGTGAGAATGAAGGAAACAGCCCGCCATATTCAGGTTGACAAATTCGGGATTCTAACCTGTGAGAGGGAAGTAATATGCTCACCTCAAATTACACATGTTTAAGTATAATATGTGCTATTATTGCTGTTGTATAAATGTTATTTTTTGTACTTGGACTTTATTAAAGCCACATTTAGGTACCAGTCCATTGTATTCTTGATATACTGTGTCTTGAGGCTAGCCATCGTTAAACAGTTTAAAACAAACTGCCAAGCTGTTCTATGTAGAGGGTATTTTGGTGTGAAAATTACAACTCTCTACCTGCATAAACTACCTTTCACTTTAAAAATAAGTTAGATGATGGAAAAAATCTGTGAGCCCGAAGAAGTGTTATTTATTTTATTATTTTTGTTTGCCAGTTATTTTGGTGAGGAGAATGTTTTCCCACAGTTCTTCTTACCTGGTGGCAGCAAACCATCTTTGTTAGTGCATCCCAAGTGTGTGTGTGTTTTCACATCACTGTGTACTTTTCCCTTTTTTTTTTTTTTTTTCCCCCCTTTGACATAGCAAAAGCAAATAAATTTTGAAGAAGCCTCTCAAGGGACTTGTGAACTGTTATAAAACCGACACTTAGATTTTAGCAGTTCTTATTTTTTCAGTGTGGTGTGGAATGACTATCCCTCTGATTACTATCTGCATTTTGTTAAGGAAATTATCTTATCAACTGAACTTTCGGCATATAAATACATATAAAGCAAAACATGCAGCTTTTCTTAATAAATATTCACTTGTGGTTTAAAAAAGGGCCTCTTATTTTAAGTTTTAATAACATGTAATCAAAAGGTATTTTACTGCTATTGTGTAAGAATATTACTGAAGTTGAAATCAGACATATTGTGACTTTTTTTTTATTCAAAGTAGTTTGGTAACTCCCTTGGGCCTTTACCTTTGACATTTATGTAATATGCATTATGAAACTAATACCAGCTCCTCAGTCAGTCAGGCTTTCAGACTTTTGAAAAGTTCCTTAAATAGCTAACTGATCATTTTGAGCCAGATTTTCATCAATCGTCTATATGAGGGGACTGGAAGTTCCAAATACGTGCAAGATCTGACCTCTCCACTCCAGCTAGTTCATCCTTCTTGCACTTTATGATCTCTTTTTGTTCGTCACTTGCTTACATCTTGAGCTGGAATTTCAACAGGAATATTTTGTTTCTAATTTAATCAGACTTTAGTCCAGCTATCATTTTTCTAGCAGGCCATCCACAGCAGACAGGAAGTACTTAAACAAACCCAATGTCTATACATCTGAGGCAGTTAAGTTTTGTTCTCTAGATGATGTCTTGCATGTCAGTCAGCTATGCTTACTTTGCTGTGCAAAAGGTTATTTAAGTATTCCCGGGAAGGAGGCATTACAGGCAGAGATCTGATGGCGTTTGGGGAAAAAAAACCCACCAGAAATCCTTGTGCCATTAAAATCAGTTGTAAAATTCCTAGTGATTTCAGTGGAACCAGGATTTGCCTCCCTGCCCCCTCCCCCAAGTTTGCCAGCCTTTATTCATTTTTTAAAAATTAGGTAGATAAGCCTGTTTTTTCGTATTGATTCAATAGATCCATATCTAGAATCAAGGCTGAGCATAAAACTAAAGCAATGCTTAGGACATTACTAAATCACCCTCTAGTAGCAGTAACTGAAAGATTGTGAGCATGGTGGGATGCTTATGAGGGCAAGGTAGTGGGAAAGAAACCCATGGGAGCATTGGAGGCCTGTGAAATCAGAAGAGAAACTGAGACTTAAGGTATGTCTACACTAGAAACATAAGTCGACCTAATTACTGCGTTGGTGTATGTCCACACTATCCTCCTGGGGTCGGTGGTGAGTGTCCTCACCAGGAGCACTTCCACTGACCTAAGAGGGGCAGTGTGGAGAGCTGAGCACCCAATCTCTCAACTATGCTGGCACCTCCCTGCTGGGAGCCCGCGTGCCCCACAGGCTAAGGGGTCCAAGAGGGCTGCCCCCTCCCTTTGTTCCCCATTTCCCACCAAAAGTTCGGGAGAACCTGCTTGGGGCTTCTTGCCCCAGGGAGCAGGGTCTGGCTGCTTTGGCTTCTCAAAATTGGCAAGGCTGCCCACCTCCCAGCAGAGTGTGGGCGGTAGGGGTGGCACCATGGCTTCTCTCCCTGGCTCCCAGCTGTGAGTGAGGTCCATTCTCCCTCTGCTTCCAGTTGGGAGCAGGGTCCAGCTGCCCAGCTCTCCAGTGGAGCCCGGACAGCTGGGCTCTAGCTGCCTAGCTTTCTTGTCAGTTTCACAGTTCCTTCTGTGACATTGACAAGACAGTCAACAGCCAAAGTAAGGGATCCAGTGTCTATGCCAAGGGTTCTCAAACTGGGGGTTGGGACCCCTCTGGGGGTCATGAGGTTATTACATGGGAGGTTGTGAGCTGTCAGCCTCCACCCCAAACCCCGCTTCACCTCCAGCATTTATAATAGTGTTAAATATAAAAAATAAGTGTTTTTAATTTATAAGGGGGTGAAGGGTCATACTCAAAGGCTTGCTGTGTGAAAGGGGTCACCAGTACAAAAGTTTAAGAACCACTGGGCTACGCAGACACTTCATCGCCCTAACTACATCAAACTAAGCCTTACGCCTCTCGTGGAGGTGGAGTTATTATGCCAGTGTAGTAGGGCACTTACATCAGCAGGAGGAATGCTGCAGTGTAGACACTAACATAAGTAGGTTGACATAAGCTGCCTTATATCGACCTAACTGTGTAGCATAGACCAGCTTTAAGATTCCCAGCTTGAGGATCATTCAAAGGCAGACTTGGGCTTTTGTGCACAGCTAAATCCCTAACTCTTGCATAGCATTGGCTTGGAAAGTTTGCATTTTCTATTGTCCTCCCATCAACTAAATAAATTCTCTTGTATGAACAAAGTGGTTTACTTAATGTTCAAAGAATCAACACTATCCCTAACTGAAGATAGGGAACAACAAAGAATTCCAAGCTAAAAAGATATGGTACACAAATGTTTTTTGTTCAGCAGAGGGATGGAAAAAAAGAAAGTGAGAACTTGCATGTTTCTTGTAGAAGTAATCAAATGCTGAGATACTACAGTGAGGGGTGTGATGCAAGAACATGGATGAATAGATAGCCATAATGTTATAATTGTTCTCCTCACTGTTTTTAGGTCAGTGTCATTCCATTGACTTAAGTGGAGTTACTCCTGATTTACACCAGCATGAAAGGAGAATTGGGGCCACTGGGCTGCATTCCTCTTAACTTTCCTCTGGGAATGGGAGCAGAATTTGACAATACCATCTTTTTACATTTTGTTTCACAGCCTTAGAAAATGTAAAATAAATTCTTCTATTTAAGAATTTTACTTCTGCAGAAGTTGGCTTTGGTAATATGTGCAGGTAGCTTGACTAATAAGGATTACAGCATTAAATGGGAAACCTCTCAGGTTTCTGCCCTGAGTTTCTACTGTGGAACCAATGACAGTCCTGCAGTTAATGCTAGACAAGTCTCTCTTCATATTGATTTTTATAACACATTGCCACTTAGAACTCCGATTTTTTTTCCTGAAAGGTTTGAGGAAAAGTCAGAGTTATTAAGGACATGGAGGCAAATTTATACTGTTACATTCCTGTCTTCAGGACATTTCACTCCATTTGTGTTTAGGTAATAAGATTGTTCCACTCAAACTGTTTTGCATTCTTGAATCATTTTAATTATTATGCATAGACTAAAAATGAAGGTAATGCTTTTCTCATGGGAAATGCATTGGTCTCAGGAAAATATATAATATTCAATAATGATTATCTATGTCAACAGCTATAAGATAAATCAACAAAGTGCAGCAAAAGAACAAAGTGCACATCATGTAAAACTAACAGAATTCCTACTTGATTAATGTAGCTGAGCTCTAACAAATTAAATTTATCCTACAAGTTAATGAAACTATAGCAAATATACAAAAAGTTGTACCTTTGCCTGTAATGCTCTGTGGAAGTCATGAATATCTCATGAAAATAAAATCATTAGTCAAAGGGCCAAGGAACATATCTTATCTATTCTAGTAAAGCACTGTGAAAGTTAACAATGGAACTACTCAAATGACGTAGACTAACAGGATTTGTTCTTGGATTTGCCACAGCTCTGTAACTGCTGAGCAGTATGAAGTTGTCATCTAGCAACATTCAGGACAATGTCATCTTATTCTGGAAGTTACCCAAGAAATTCTGGTATTAACAAAATCATCATCTTGAGATCTGAATAGATTATATAATTTCACTACTGCTAATTACAAACAGTGTAGATAGTGGTGGTGCAGGCTGGTTAAAATTAAACTGAACCAAATTTCATTTGGATGGGCGGCGGGGTGGGGGGAGGAGGGAGATAAATGGGACACTGTCAATTTAAATTTTTTAATTTCATCCAAAATGTAAATTAAAACAAAAAAAAAGTATGAAACCCAAGAGCCATGTTGTAATGACAGTAGGACAACTATTACACCTGTTTCTGTGAGTTTTTAAATTGATAAGCATTGCACTGCAAGCTCGGGTACACAGACCCTGAAAACCTGAAAGTGAACCTGACTATAAAGCAAAATAAAATTGACTTCATTAGCCATACTGAGAGAGCCTGATCCAGCACCTGCAGAAGTCATTGGAAAGGGTCTCTTTGACTTTAATGGATGTTAGATCAGGCCCATATGACATAAACAGCTAAAAGTAAATTGGAATTCAAAATTCTTTCCAGTGTAGTAATATAAAGCACTGTTATCAATATAGATTAAAAAACTACATGTTAAACATATTTATCTATCTCTCACCTTTCACCTGGCTCTGCACTTACTGGTTTCAATGAAAATACCAGGAGAGAGGCTAGTCTGTCTCTGAGCTACCTTAAACCAGGAAGGCCTTTTGAATTGTGCTGTTTTCTTTTGCAGCCTCTTATGGCAGGGGAATGGAGCATGGAGCAATTGTTCTGTGAATGATAAGGGCTGGCTATTGGCATTTCCTATTAGCTTGCTGCTAGGCTACTTTTGGTAGCTTCTGAAGGGATCTGGCAATGTTTATCATAGAGGAAATTACTTCTTTTAAAGTAGGAGAACAAGATCAGAAGCATTAGCTGCTTAAGAAGCTAGTGGGCTTCCGTAGTCCTTTGTAAATGATGGCATGTGCTACAGGTCCAAAAGTGTCTATTTCAATGGAGCTTCCCAAAAAAGCAAATATGGTGGCCAGCTAATTTTAAAGTATTCAGTTCAGTAGCTCGTTCAATATGAGTGAGTTCTATCTGCTGCATGACCAAGCAGCTAGGGGCGTGATGAGGACAGCCTACAATAAAACAATACTGGGAAAGCCTGGGTCTTCATTCTGCCCAGGCTTTCACCATTCCTCCATTCTGTAGTTTGACACACTTTATTAGTGCTGCCGTCAAAGCCTATGCTGCTGTCATAAATGGATAGGTAGGTAAGGGTTAAGTTTCTTTTACCTGAAAAGGGTAACCGAACACCTGACCAGAGGACCAATCAGAGA
>NC_133773.1:77335185-77336482 GCF_003597395.2 Chelonoidis abingdonii
TCTCTCTGGCCCAAGGAATATTGATATTTCTATACACAGTGGATCAGCTTCAAGAGGTGAGACTGAGGGAGCACTATCCCTACCTAGCCAATAGTCTGGGGTTTAGGGTCCTCATATGGGATGTAAAAGACCCAGCTTCAAATCTCTGCTCTGGGAGCAGAGACTTGATCTCAGGTGTCACTACTGCTAAGTGAGTATCCTAATCAGTGGGCTATGAGTGTGTGGAAGGTAACTCTCACCTCAACCTCTGGGGTTTTCTGAATGGTGCCTAAATCCTCTGGTGAACTTACCCCAAAAATCAAAATGTTTCACATTGCCATTATCCAAACAAAGCATTTGATCATTGCCAGTTTATTTGTTTGTGACTGAACCATTTGCTGAAATTGACACAACTTGCTGTTTAGCAATAAATCCCTACATTTGTTGGTTGAAGCAAATCTGAATCTTTATCAACCTGTAATTTAAATACAGCTGGTTCAATAGTTATTGCTGTTTAGGTCTGTCTTTATAGGGCTCATGCCTGTCAATTGTAGAATTATATAGATGTAAAATCACACATTCGTGTGTGTGTGAAATGTATAAGTGCTCCCCAGGGAGTTTTCAGTGTAAGTAAAAGTGCTCTTATAGAGAGATGAGCTCCTCATACTTTAAAAAGGATTCAGAAAATGTTCCCCTTGTTCTGTGATACGCTTCATATCCTGGAGGTTGCATGAACTACAGAAAGGAGCAAGACGAGAAGAAAAATCTATCCATTTCTTTTCCTACTTGAACAAAATTGCTTTCTTTTTAACCCAAGCCATGGAAGAAAGTAGACTGAATGGGCATCAAATGTACTGGGCCTGATTCTCCTGTCACTTTTGGTGATATACAACTGGACTGCTTCTGCTGAAATAAATGGAGTTTTACCTTAGCGAAAAACTGGTGTAAGTGTAATCAAGATCAAGCTTGGTGAGGCTGAAGGGACGATGAGCTTTCAGGTCTCCCGCTACTTCACCCTGAAAATATATTTGGAAATGGCTGACACTGTAGTGCAATGTGGCCTTTTCCAAAGGTAAAAACATGCTCTTCAGTAGTGGCTTTGAGCCTCAAGGGAAAATCATCTCTGGTAAGACAGGTTTAGCAACAGCCAGAGACAGGATGACTTCTTCCATCAAAGCAGTCAGCATTCCAGAGAATGTGGATTTAATTGGAATGTACCAATGAGAAGAATGGTCTTGTAACTAAAAGTATCATGAGATGTGGGCTCTGCCTTTGCCTGCCACAAACCATCCGGCTGACCTTGGCCAAGACACTTAGA
>NC_133773.1:77337939-77500915 GCF_003597395.2 Chelonoidis abingdonii
GACGGGATTGGAGATCCATGGGAATGGCCGGGTCAGAGAGCAGAAATCTTCTGCTAAGGCGGAGTGAACCAGGAGCCACCCAGCAATCAAAACCCTCAACCGGGCAACCCAAACCCCACTTAAACCAGAAATGCTCGACCCCTATCTTTCACTCACATGGTCTCGTGACTTCCTTCATCGTAACCGTTATCTGGAATAATGCTATCCTGTTATGAACGGGATCATATCAAGGCCACCTGCTCCAGGCCAATGGCCCCGTATAACCCCCCCCGGGTGCTAAGTCATTGCCTCAGGGACTTAAGAACCCAGGCCGGAGATACTCTCAAATCCCTTGGAGCAGAGGGAAGCTGAGAGTTGGGCGGAAGCGGTTCCGTGGAGAGCACGGGAAGCACAAGTTGTCATGCTTATCCACCTCTTGTCAGTCCCAAATATCATAACAGGGTGCCATAGTTTGACTCATTTTACCCTGTGATTTCACAGCGTGGTCCTTGCTCTCCAGCTTGAACTTGCTTGGTCCATTACTAAGGTGGTATCAGGATGTGGACTTTTTGCAGGTCTATGACAATTATCATGCCGCGTGCTACTGGGAACTTTGGCCAATTCAGTTAGCGAGTCCCGGAGAAGGAATGGTTACACACAGCCAAACAGACAGCTCCACCCATTCTATTCTCTGAGCCGTCCCGCGAACCTTCTGTGTTACGGAGAGTCCAGCTGAGGTAGTGGACCTCGGATTCCATGTTCATACGGCTGAACTCACGCCACATATTACTCAGTACCCAACCCGTTGAACTGGAACAGCAACCAGCCAGCAAGCGCAAACCAACACTTTCACCCATAGCCGAGGGACAACGAGCTGAACTCGCAGAGACACACAACCATACAAAGTGGCTCAGGCGAGCTGAATCACCAGTGCTGCACCCAAGTTACGATGGCTCAAACCATCAATTTCATCACTTCCAGAGGACCAAGCCAAGTCCCAGCTGAGGAGACCTTGGGGTCCCACAGCTTCAAGGACAGTTCCGGACTTGAGCAGGAAGCAGATGATCACCTTCAGCCGCTGGCGGCGGCACGAGCAACCCACGCTTTCAGCTTTCTACGATCGCCAGGTTGTGTATTAGGATCCAAGGCTTTATACAGTGGAAAGTTCTTTCTGTTGTGGACGCCGGAACAAGGGGCATCTGCACAAGTCGGTTGGTGGTTCCATACCTACAGGGGGAAGCTCTTGAGCTTGCCTATGAATCATCCAGTGGTCATGCTTTTGGGTTCTCAGCTTGTTGATGATCAATGGAGAAGAGCTCGTAGAGAACAGATATACCCCGACGAGGATGTTGGTAAGTATATCTCCATCACTGGCACGGGTTGCGTGCAGGATGAGCTCGCTCGGTCATGTCCGTCTTGTGAGCCTGCTCGACCGAAGAGTCGATAGAGCTTCTCAAGTATCTGGCCATAGGCCCCTCTCCAGCAAACTCTCTAATTGAGGGTCCATTTCGCGAGTCGCTGTGGATATTCTGGGTCCTTTTTTCGAGAAAGGCACCCAGTGGGAAGACCGGTAGTACTGACTTTCTGGACTTTGGACTCGATGGCAGAAGCAGTTGGCTTTTTAGGTAACACCAGAGCTAAAGCAGCTTGTGCAGGCCCTTAACACGCATTTTTTTTCACCGGTGGAGTCGGTTGGCTCCGAAATCCTTTACCGATTTCAGGATATTTTCCTGGGCAGGCACCATGGAGGACCTGTGGAAAATCATGGGTGAATCACTTAGGTTGCCACCATACACTCACCAATGGCTCGTAGAAGGGGGTTTTATGGACCTTGGGCCATGATCCGTAACATTCTGTCAATATGATTATCCATGACTGGGACCTAGTATTGCAGCAGTTTGCTCTTTGCTTCAGGTGCATGTACGATCCAGTTTTATGGCGTTCCACCCTTTGAACTTGTGCTATGGCCATGAGGTTAAGGGCCATTTACAGTTTGGTTGAAGCCCCGATGGAGGATTTTACATCCTTCGCCAGGATACATTTGGATTTCTTGAGCAACTTACAAACTCCTCCGCTTCTCTAGCCTCGTAGAGTAAACCTTATCAGGATAGCTCAGGGAGAGCAAAAGGCCTGGTTACGATAAAATACAGGGGCCTGTTCCTTCAATGACAGGAGACCGTGTGTTATGGTCTTACAGGCGCACGTCCATCAGATTGTATAATCCTGGGAGGGGCCATTCACGAGTTCCAGGAGCGACCTGGAGCTGTTAACTAATCTCGATAGCATTTCCCGCTTCCTCACTAATACCAAAGTGTAATCCATGTTATCTCTTCCAAGCTCCTTTTTTCAGTAGACTTATCAGTGTTTGTCAGTTTACAGCTTCAGTGGTAGCAGAGGACGCAGCAGTGCTCTGATCGGCGTTACTATGCCAGAAATGGACGGCGGCGTGGAGAGGTGAACTTTCTCAACCATTCCTGGAACGTCTTGATGCGGCACAACTCCAGGACTGTGCATCCTTTCGTACCATTGTTTCTGCGCACTCCAGGTATGCTGATGAACGGGCATACCACTTCAATCGCGACGGGTGCTCATCACCCAATTAGACACCCCCTACCGGGTTTCCTACGCACAGGACTGCCTATACAGCGGGAATTGCAGAATATTGCTACGATGGGATCATCGGCTCATCTTATAGTTGCTTTAATTGGGCATTCTCCAGTGTTCTGGTCCCAAACTAGATGCGGAAATTCGCTTTGTGTGGTATACGTAAGCTAATGCAGTGACTCAACTCCAGACAGACTATCAATGCCACGACTGGATGAAGATATTCTGGAAAAGTTGGGGACTGTGCCCCAGTTTAATCTCTACCATAGACTTAACCAAGGGTACTGGCAAGTACCACTGATGTATCCGCAAGGAAAGGTCCGCATGTCACCTGCAGGGTATTATGGAAATTTTACTGTACTTCCTTTCGGGTTCTTTGCGCATATGCATCCCGCCACTTTGCAGGCTGGGTAGGTCTATAGCAGGACTGGGAGATCTGCATTGCTTATCTCGTTGATCGTGGCCATTTTTTCTGATCTTCTGGCCGCACACCTTGACATCTGGATAATAGGTCTTTTGACCGTTCAGGCAGGCAGACTAAACTGTTAGGCCAAAAGTTGTTCTATAGGCCAAAACAGAGTGACGTTCTGGGACATCAGGTGGTCGGGTCGATGGAACCATGAAACGCCTAACGGCCATAGAGTGGGGCTATCCAAAGTGCCCTGTTCCCTAAAGTCAAGAAACAGGGGTCCAATCTTTTTTTAGGTTGGCGCGGTATTACAGTTGCGGATTTGTACCACACTTCAGCCAAACGCTGTCCACTGGGTATCCTGACCTGACCTATAAGAGCCCCATGCCATATACCAGTTAATGGACTGATGGTGTGGTCAGGAAGTCACTTTTACCCAACTTGAACGGCTGACGTCCTACGTCTTGACCCTGTGCTATTAGTGGTCCCCAGTGACTTTGACAAACCATTCCTAGTAACACTCGAATGCATCTGAGCGTGCGTGTATGGAGCAGTTCTATGCAGCAGACCGGGATCAGCCACTGTTCCATCCTTGTCGTGTTCCTCAGCAAGAATATCTGAGCGGAAAGTCACTTGGTCAGTTCAAGTTGAAATAGGATTGCTATTGCTCGATTGTTATGTTCCCTGGAAAGGCTACGCCCATCAGTTTGGGAGCGCGGTTCCCAGCTACAAACTGCTCATTGCATGCGCTAAAGTGGTTTCTATTAAGCTCAATAGGCAAAACTAAGAGAACTACTTTCGTTGGATGTCTTAGTCTCGAAGTTTTGATCGAAATCCCGACACTTTTCGGCAGCTTCTAACAAGTAGCTGTATGCCTCTTCCGCTGAGAAGTTTCCAAGTAATACATGTTGTTTATATTCTTTTCCTGACATGTTGAGTCTTGTACTTTGGCATGTTTTATTCTATTGTGGCGATGTGTTGTATTCTCTGTTGTTTTAGTTTAGGTATGAGATTCTACCTCCAGTTGGAAATAGTTTCTACTGTCGGGTGATTTGGGGGTCTTGTATTAATATGGATAGGTATAAGGTGTATAGTTTCTTTTTACCTAGGAAAGGGTACCGACAACCTGACCAGAGCCAATCGAGATGGATTGTTTTTAAGTCAGGGGCGGAATCTGGTTATACTCGTGGGTCTTTTGTTGTTTTTAGCTATGAGGAAACATCGTCTTCTTATTTCTCCTATACTCTCTAACATCTGTAAAGTACCAGGGAACCTGCAAAGTAATTATGCCTTGATTGGTTTTGGGTGTATTTACTGTATGTTAATTTGTTGTGTGGTTTTTTGGGTATCTTTAATCCAGCCTGTGTTCTTTATATTTTCTTTATAAGCAAGAGTTCCTGTATTGAGTTCATTAATTGCGAAGATTGATTGTTTATATTTCTTCTTTCTTTTTCTATTAATTTTTCTTGTTAACCTTGTGAAAGTTTCTTTTCCTAGGGAGGCAGGAAAAGCAGGCTGTGGGCTATTTTTCTTATTTGGGTCCGGGAAAGCAGGCATGACTTACGGGTGAAAGAGCATCGAAGAATTCTCTCTGTTCTTGAGTGGTGTACAGTTTTTTCCCTCGTTCTGGAGCAAGGGGTGGTTCGGCAGAGCAGCTGTGCAGTTATCCTTTTGCATGTTCCATTGTCCTGGGGAAGCAGAAAAGCTGGTGTCTTTGGGTCACACAGGTTAGCCGCGAGCATTCTGATAGGAGTCGGGAGGGGTTTATTTTCCCTGCTTCAGCATCAGGATATTGGGATCTGGGTTGTTCCCTACCAATTGGGTAGGGTTTGGGGCACCATAGTGGACGGGATAAGTGGGGATCATTGGCCCCCATAGATTAATTTCTGATTCTGGTCGGCAGCGCGAATATCCAAGCTGTGTTAGCGTAGTGAGCTTGGGGGAGTTTCAGGTAAGCCCCCAAACTTTGGACGCAAAAGTCCAGGTTTGGGACAGGACCAGACTGGTGGACACTAAAGTCCAGGTCTGGGACTAGATGGCTAGATTACCACAGCTGCCAAATATCATTCAGTGATGTTAAACCACTGCTCCAGATGTGGGAAATATAAAAGACAATCTGAAGGGAAATGTAGACCTCAGCCAGACCATTTTAAATGAGTCCCATTTACACTAAAATGTGTTTTAAGGTTAGTTAATACTTTTAGTGTGGAAATTTAATTGTGCACCACATCTGAATTAAAAAAAAATCCATTGTGTTTTTGTCAGCTCCCCATAGGCTCTTAGGGCAAGAAGAATTTTAAAGAACAGTTTGCTCACCAGCCAGCTTTTTTGTAAGCTCTCCCAACTCTCTCTCTCTCTTTCACCTGTAAGTCCTTTCCCACAATGTATGCTTTGAACTCCACCAGCTGCGGATCCTTTTGTTCATCTTCCTGAACACCGGCCCAGAATTTCAGTAGAGACCTATATATTTCATTATGTGTAAAAATAGTAGTAAAAATTAAATTCAAGGACCATGCAGATGGATAGTGTCACCCAAGTCAGCTCTTCTGGAGAAATGGCATTTTTCCAGCAGCTGCTGTTTAGGATTAGGTATTTGTGGGTCTAATTCTATAAGTGAACTCTATACTGGAGATAATATATTGCTCTTTCTCCCTTCTGATTAATCAAACATGCTGGAACAACCTGTATAGAGTACGATTGTTGGTGATTTTTGCCAGATCTCCTGTCATGAACATAGTATACAACTGTATTTAAATGATGCCATCATATGCTTGATAAATGTTGGTTAAATCACATTCGAGCTGATCCTGGATTATAGATGTGGCAGCAAAATGACTACATAGACTCTCATGAAAGTAGAAATATTTCACAGTGAGTTAGAAATACTGTATCTGGTTTATTTATATATGTTATATTCTAAGCTACTATGCAACTACATTGACTTCATGGCTGCATACACATCAGTGACTCTCTCCCTCACAACCACTTTTTCATGTGCTTAAACCTGCTGGGGAAAATTCTTGCATGTTCACAACTTATCTTATAGGGAAATGGTGTATATGCATAACATGGAAATTTAGTGTTGCTTTAAATAAAAACAACAAGCAGTCATGCAAGTGTAAGGAAAATGTTGGATCCAGAGTTAATCTGTGGGTGGGACTTGCCAGCAGAGATTCTTCTAAGGAGGACATGCTTTACCCTGTTTTGGGTCCAACACTGTGCGTGTATATTGGCACTTAGCATACTTTTCACTTTTGCAGTACACACATTCACATTGCTTGCTCTGCTCCCATCTGGCTTCATGTTGGTGGAGGGTTTCCCAAAATACTTTCAAGTACCTGAAACTTACTAGACTGATTTATATCAAGAAAGCGCCTTTGTTTTACTTTTACAGTCTTCACTTGAAGTGTTTGGACATCATTTTGGTCTCCAACAGCCATTGCTGTAGCCATACATCCCTGCTACTCTTTGCATGGCTAATAGCTGCTCTATTTTGTTTCTGTTCTGCTGGAACCTTCCTTTCTCCAGCACCACTTCTCCTCCTGCAGACTGTGTTACTAATAAGTATGCATAAATCTCTCTTGTTTACTTGACTTGGGCTCTGCTTGCTGCTCAAAACTGCCAACTACACCATTTCTTCACATTAAATTACATCATCATAAAACAATGAAACTTCAGCAATACTCCTCACTTCAGAAGGATTAAAGGATACCCTTACATCAGGCTGTCTTCTGCAAAAGATTTTCATGGCATTGAATTGCTTAAGGCTGGACAAATAACTTCACTGTGACTCATGCATGAAGCACAGCACAGAACTTGCAGCTCCCAGAGTGGGGGTGGGGTTACACTGGTTTTAAGAGATCGGTTGATCTCTTAACCCTGGGCTTCTTAGGGATTTTCAGAAGGCAGCCTTACACCAGTCTTCCTCAGATCTGCACTAGGAGAATTGTCTCCCAGCCACAAACAGGGTTTTTAGGGCACGTTTATGCCACTCCAGCCTCTTTAGCTGGGGTACAGTTGCTAGAGCAAGCATGTTTACTAAATATACAATAAGAACATATTTACTTGTGATAAACATGTTTGTTTTCATTTGATCATATGACTGACTTAGTTTTTCATAGTTTTCATTTAGCTTTGAAATAGAAAAAACCCCAACATTCTTTCAAAGGACAAAATGCAAGAAACAATAAATCACACACACGAGAGGTAAATAATATAAATCATCTGCTGTTTGAAAAGACCACACAAATGAACACATACAGACAGCTACGTGTATGAAAAACAGTAAGCATCTGGTAGCTAATATGTAGTGTAATTTACAGATTATTGGCATTAAAAATAAAACTAGAAAGATAAACCATCACAAGATGTTATTGATATTCAGGGAGCAAGGATAGAGACAACCTTTCAGCATCCAGCTAATCACTTATACAAAATAAGGTCTTTTATTAATTCTTATTATTAAGCAAAAACAGAGAAAAACTTATACATGCCATTAATTAAAATAAGCATAGTGGGAAATGATAGTGACTGGGAAACCTAGGCCCAGGTCCTGCAACTAGAAGCATATGAACATTCCTCTGCACTTGTGTGGAGTTTCATTGAAGTCAATAAGAATCCACTAGTGCAGGAGGCCACCTGTGCAGTGAATTGCAGGATCTGGACCCATATAATAATTTAGATGGCAATGCTAATAATTTTCTAATGGGGATTATGAGTTGTTGTTAAAGATATTATGAAAAAAACTGATATTTTACCAAATTGCATTTCAGTTTTTCTTCTATTATGTTGTGAACACAACTACAATCCTACAAGTTATAATAGAAGTATTTTGCAAAAGAGTACAGGAGATTGTTTCTTTAAATATACTGGAACTAAGTGAACCTTTAATTAAGAGATTCTTAATACCAATAGTCTCAGAGGTATCCAAAATCTGAATATTTGTAGATTTAATAAAGTTTTCCATAAATTCTAAATTACATAGAACAAGTGTATTGTTTTAAGTGCATCGGTAAGTTTGAATGCTGCTATTCTTTAAAGGGTAGGCTGTGATCTATCATTAGTCATACAGTTTTGTTTTTTGTACCTCATTAGTATGTTCTAAATGTACAAGTTTTTTTGTTTTTTTTTATTAGAGTCTGAAATTTGTCAAAATTAGTTTGAGGAACTTTACTGCAAAGAAAAATAATAGTTAGTGGGATCTAAGGAAGAGAATGTGGTGGAAAAATGAGATCAGATTTCTATTCAGAGGAAAGACAGTCCTGAGGTACTATCCTGCAGTAGCTGGAGAATGAATGGGCTATCAAATCTGCATTTTCAAGGACCTTGAGGTATCTTACTTCTCATCAAAGTGTGCATAATGTTAATGGAATTTATTTGTGTATCAAGACAAGGATAAATCTCATCTATTTCTATTTACCTTCAGTATTGGTTTTTCTGCTATCACAGTATTGTCTATAGCCTACTGAAAGTGATCTAATACATGGAAGTAGTATAGAAATGTGATTAGAATATCACCTCGTATTTATAATGTGTTCAACATACAGTGATGCTACCCTACACAACTTATTTTCCTTATATAAAATATGCTCTTTTGGGAAATGTTAGTTATTAGCCTTAATATAAAATGCACCCCAGGATGCCTTGTTCTTCCGTTTTTGGTACTTACTCTACTAGGTACCTAAACTCCATTTAATGCTCCTATTCATTTATTATTCTCACCAGGGAAACCTAATAATAGTACAGGAGACAGTAGTGAAATCAATGTTTTACTTCCTAAATTTTATCTTAGTAAAAGTAATTAGCTTGGTTTTATTTCAGAAAAAAATTCAAAATCTGTCTCTTTGTGGAGTTAGCAAAGTTGCACTCTGGAGTTTAGCATGGTAATCTAAGAGGGTTAAACACTGACAAATTTTGCAGGTGTATGCATTTTTAAGCAGCAAAGCAATTTGGTATGGTTTTGCTGTTACGTTCCTTTAAACAGAGAGATTTCTTCAGTTTTCTGAAGATAAAAAACATGTGATGTAAGTTATTAAAGACTTATGTTTGGTGTTTTAGAAACACAGATAATTTGCTGCAACAAAAATGTCTGAGTTTAAGGAACTGATTTGAATGATTGAAGTCAGTAGCACTATTTAAGTGCAATGCTGGATTGGCGCCAGAGTGCTCATCGCCAAGCAGGATTCAGCTCCCGAACTTCAAAAAGGTCATAAATTGGCCTCTAATATTTCAGAGCCATTTTCCATAGCCATTTTTTGGGCAGGAAGTTTTTGATTGCAAGGTTTGCATAGGCAGAAACTAATTTTTGCATGCAAACTGTATCTGTAGGGGTGATGGGCTTTGTACATATACAATGTGAGGTTTTGAGCCAGTACTTTTAGATGTTGCTTTTATATACAGTTTAAATTATTACTAATCACTTATAGCTAGACTGTGCACAGTGTGGGGGTGGCGTATGGCTGCCCAGGTGGTAGCAGGTGGATAGAGTGGATTTTGGTAATAATATGCAGGAAAAAATGACAGGGTTTAGCAAGAGCTTGGATGCAAGGAGAAAAGAAGAATGAGGAGTCAAGACTAAAGCAAGTTAGCACTGATATGAGAAAGGTAGAAGGAGAGGAAAGAGGGGCAACTGAAAGAAGACAAGATGCTGAAGCACTCTTACAGAAAAATTGAATTTGAGACAGTGGCCAGATGTTCAAGAAGAAAGACTTCTTTTTTAAAGTTGTAAATCCTGGACGAGAGGGAGAGGTCAGGACTGGAGAGAGAGATTTGGGAATCATCTATAAAGTAGAAATGAGTGAAATCATGGGACAGGATAAATTAATCTAGGATGAAATACACCCGTAGCAGAAGTCCAGCACAAGCTGTTAAAATAGGACTTCAGTGGGATCAGTGCTCCGTATAGGGGTCAACTTCACCCTTATAGGAGGAGAGAAGGATGGGGACATGCTGGAGGTGCAGTCAGAAAGTTAGGAGTGGAACTTTGAAAGCTCTGGTTATAGAAGCTTAGAGCAGAGAGGAAGTGTAAGAGAAGATTAGTGATTAATGATGGCAAAGGCAGCAGACAGTTGAAGAACAGAAACAGATTAGTGTCTTTTCCACATCGCTAGGATGATACAAATGGAAATTTGGCCATCTAGATTTATATAAAAATCCAATCCAACTAGAGATTCATCTCATTCAAAGGGACAAAAGGAAGAGAAGAGGAAAGAGTGGAATTTGTGCCTATGTTGTTTAAAATTAGTTTATGTGCATGATTTAAACACACACTGAGAAAGTTATCAAGTCAATGTGGCATGGCCATAGATGCTGATCCAAATGTAGAAACTGGAATAGAGATGTTACTGAAATTGAGATGAAAGGTCAGTGTGTGTCGATAACGGATACAGAACTTTCACCCAGAATAAAAATATGAACATATAAACTGTGGTTTAGATAGGGAGTACTTTGCTGAAACAAGACAATAGCGCAATACTGTATGCTGAAACAAGGTAATAGTGCAATAAAATGACTTACAGAAATTTCCATAGAGGTTTGCAAAATGAATGCTTATGCAAGCAGCAAAGCGTTATGTTTTCTGATGTAAAACTTTTCATGTACTGTAAACCACTGCAATTCTCTAACATATCCCCAAGCTAAATTTAAGTTCATTTTGTAGCTTCAGGCACCAGATAAAATAATATACATTGTTATCAGGACCGGCGCTAGGGGTTTGAGCACCCTAGGCGCACGGTAATTTCACCGCCCCGCACGCTGGTCCCGCGACTCTGGTGGCTCTGCCGCAGTCATGCCTGCGGGAGGTCCACCGGAGCTGCACGAGCAGCTGACTGTCTCTGCCGCAGTCATGCCTGCGGGAGGTCCACCGGAGCTGCACGAGCAGCTGACTGTCCGCCCGCAGCCACGACTGCGACAGCTCCACCGGAGCCGCCTGCCGCCCCCTCCGGCAAAACGCGCCCACCAATAATCCTGGCGCCCTAGGCGATTGCCTAGGCTGCCTAAATGTAAGCGCTGGCCCTGATCGTTATTATGACAAATTACTGAAATATTATGAGTCATACCACAATCAGATTGGTAACCACTATTGTTCATATTCCATTTCCTACATTTGGAGGTAGGAATACATATGAAATAAATCACTATACATGATATTATAGAGAAGCTTTAAAAGTTTATCAATGAAATAAATTAGAATTTAAAACTAGAAAACTTGATTTTTATCAGTTTTTTTTTTTTTAAACCCATCCTGCATCTCTAATTAGAGAACCCTAGCTTACAGGGCTGTCAAACTTGAGCCTTTCACATGCACTAAATTTATTTATTTTTATTAGCGTTTTGTGCATCCAAAGAAAGCGACAGAAGTGATTTCTATAGCTGGCCAATCTGATTTTTGCAAATTCAGCCGGGCAGCGGAAGATTCTTTCGGATTATCAGCAGATTATCCGAGATAGAGAAGAAGAAGATAGGAAATTATTAAGGAACCTCTATGCACTACTTCAGTTTTTCAGTTGATTCATTGAGGTCAAGTAGTAAATTACTACAACTAAGAGCTACTTCAGATATATGTACCCTTAATAACAGTCTCAATTGATAGATTTCAAACTTCCCCAGCTAGGAATAACCTCTCCTTCCTCCAAATGCTGCAATATGTCCATAATAGTTTCTAGATAGGAAGACTGGCCAGTCTGTCTGTAGAGCATAGTAGCCACACAAATTATTCAGATTTAGGTACAGGTGTGAAAACAGTGGTCTTATATGAACTCATAAGAACAACTCTGCAAGGGAAAGTGTATTGTAAAGGGTTTGCAAAGAATGTCCCGTTACATGATTTATTGCACTTAATTATACCTGTTTTGGAAACAAAACAAGACAAATCTCCATGAAAATGAGGAAAGGAAAACATGGAGTTGAAGGGCACTTGAAGCTGTCATTAAGATACAAGCTAGAAAAATCATAAAGATCATTTGGATGGTCAAAAGCCCCCAAAATAAAAGTTATATAAGGAGGGCCAGTCAAAGTAACATAATCCAAGAGGGGAACCATAAGCTTTTATGCTGCTCTTTGATGCGGAGATAAGGGAATTGATATACCAGTTTGTTCAGTATGAATTTATAAGCATAACTATGTGTAGACCATAAAGGAGCTAAGGACACATGATACTGTACAAAATCTGTCTCCTCATGAAGAGAAATTTATTCACAATTCCAGATGTCTACACAACATGATGATAGCTGCACTAGGTAGAAACTTATACTCTCATTCTCTGTACATTCCTGATGTAACACAACATAAGCTTAAACCAAGCTGCATTTTCCCTTAGCATTATTTCCATAAATCAAATTTATCATTTGGTGCTTGAGTGCCATCACTTTTCTGTCTGCATCACTATTTTAACATTTTCAGTTAGACTATGTTTGACATTAGTGTGGAGACACTTTACATTGATGGTTGTGACCTTTTTGTTTAGGGCTGGAGTTGCCAAAACAGCCTGACCTGGACTTGATGGTGCTGAACCACTTAGAATATAAAATCTGCATTGGCCTCAGCTCTGTCCACCCCAAACACTGCACATTTCATTTTTAACAATAAGTAGTAAGATTAGAATGAAAAATAAAATTGAAACTGTTGTATAGTTTATATTTAAACAACACTATAAAAATGCACCAAAGCCAACTGTAATCCATATATATCACCTTCACACAGCAAGAGGAAAATGTCAACTTTTATGTAGCTTGCGCCGCGGCTCATCTTAAAAAAAAAACAACAACAAAAAAACCCTCTAAATTTTGCATCCTTAAGTAAACAGCTACCATAAACTTCTTGAAACACTGGGATATACAAAATTACATTTTACAAGAAAGAATGGAGATCAGCAGGCTAATGCTAATTCAAGTAATTACTGCAAGCCTATAATTATAGTAAATGAAAAAATATTTTGTTTGAAACAAAAAACAAATTTAGGACCTGACTTCCAAAAGTTGCATTCTGGTGCTAGAACATAGTAATGCTGACTTATCTGCACATATGCATATCTGGGAGAATGGCCACTTATTCATTTGCACATACAAATACCTGATTTGTGTACATAGTAATGCTAATTGCACATGCAAATTAAGCATACATGTATTTAGGTGCCAGATCTTTTAAAAATCAGGCCCTTGCTTTTGTCAAAATTTTAAAAACTGCATTTTAATATTTTTAGTTGAAAAGGAGCTTTGGCACTTGCCCACAGATAGTGAACCACAATATATTTGAGAAGCTAAACAACTTGAAAAATTGCTTGCAATAAATGCTTTATTTTTGACTATTAATGTTTGTGTTAAAGTTCTGTATTCTCATTTTCTCACTTTCCCAATCTGTGAGGACTATGTACTGGAAAATGGTGATCAATGTATATACAGTATGTCCAATTGGAACTCAAAATGTCTGCTTGATTACTATTCTAGTTAAATCTTTGTATCTAGCTTTGACATGTTCACAGTGCTGCACTTGTTCATGTACAAAATGAGTATTTGTATAGCTAGGACTTCAGTTGACCTTCTTTATTGGTATCCCTTAGCAGTGTACAATGGGATTGTTATGACCCATATAGAGTTGATTGTTGGAATTCCTGGCACTGCTTTGTCTTCTTCCGTATTTCCAAGCTTTTGATGATGATCACATTTCACCTCAAGGGTAGAATTAAAATCTATTATGTTTTGGCTCACCGCAGCCTCTATTCTAGTTTTTTTGACCTGTATAAGAACTGGGAAATTCATATTGTTAACACTGTGTAAAATTTTGTTTTGATGGTCCAGTCAAGTAAAATTGTATTTCATCATAATTCATTTCTAATGATATTTTCTGCCTGTATGACTGACTGCCTGATATTCCTAAATGGGTACCCAGTTCTCTTCAACTTTTTTAGCAATACCTGTAGTATCAAAATTACATTAGATGTGATTGACAAATTAGACCTTGGTGACTTAAAATCACCATTAGTCCAATTGACAAGAAGTTGTGTGTCATACTGGCTCAAGGGTGCACTTTGATGCTGATCTGTCATCAATGGTTCTCCACCCCAATCTGAGATGAGATTCATTGTTTTATTATGTTACTTCATCTCCTTAGTATTTGTATGCTTGATTTCTATCCAATTTGGGTGATTACAGCTGGCCTCATAGGAAGAACTGTGGGAACACTAGAACTCACAAATTCCACTGCTTATCATTTTTCCAAGAAACATCAACCTATCACCCCTCTTGCCTAAATATTACACTAGCTTCATATTGCCCCATGGATTGAATGAGTACAAGGTGCTTTTATTCCATTTTATGAACTCTGATATCTGAGCATCCCCTGGTCTAGGGAAAGTACAGTAACATTTTAAAAACATGCATTGACTTTCTAAGGAACATGGAGATCATAATATTAAAACACACAAACAAAACAAAACAAAACAACAACAAAAGAAACAACCTGAAATGGAGCCATTTAAGTGTAAACTTTATGTATTGCTACATGATAAGACTATCATTTCAAGGAGTGCTTGTTCCTATGTGTATTCCACTTTTGGTAGCACATGTGATCAACAAACCTGAGACTGAAAGGTTTTTGGTAGCAGAGTCTGTTGCTGGCCAATTGTCACTCTAGTTCCTTCTCACACCTTTGGCCGAAGACAGTGTGCTCATGTCCACACCTAGCTGTACTCTTGGATAGCTCCTTTTTTCTTGTACGTATTTAGTGTTATTGTAGTTTACTATAGTTTTAACCTTTTCATAGTTAATTAGAAATAGTTTAGTTTGGTAGAGGGGTCTCAGGTATGGCGGTTATATCCCGTCTCCTTCCTGCTTCCTGCCACCAGGAGCCTGTGGATTACACCCAAGACCCCTGGTTTCAAAAACTGTGGGGTCTGTCGGAGGCCACTGACTTTCAGTGACAACCATGACGTTTGTTTACACTATGTTGGAGAGACTCACATCACCTTCAAGTGCAGCATCTGCCATTCCTTTTAGTGATGGACCAGACAGGAGAGGGAAGTCTGTCAGGAGAGGGAGGTCTGTCTGAAAATGTTCCCCGTGGACAGAACCATAAAAGCAAAGGCTGATCCAGACCCAAGGGATCCCCCGTTACATCGGCTTTAGGAGTCCAGGAGTGCCCTACTGAGGTCAGCTTCAGTTGGTTCCAGAGGCTTCAACATCAAGCACTTAGATTCCTGTAAGAAGCTGGGAAAGAGGAGATGGGATCTAGATATCCCCCCCTCCCAAATATTAAGGATAGATCTCCGTCCAAGTCATTGTTGTCTTCAAAGAGAAAAGGACTATCTACATCTCATTAAAAAACTTTGGAGGCCTTGTGTCCCAGGCGATGAGAAGTACAGATGGTACCGCTAAGGGGCCAGCACTCTGACCAAACTGAAGACACAGATGGTGTCAAATAGTACGGGGAAAACCAGCATGCCGTCAAGAGAAGGTTCTTATACAAAAGGTGGAATCACTTCCCAACCCAAGAGCTACAGAACCAGGCCCCACTCAGCACATCTAGAGAGGCTTCTATTCAAGATAGTTCCGTATCCCAAAGACAAAAGGCTTATCCTGGACCTAAGGCTTCTAAACTCTTACATTCAAAATCTGATGTTCAGGATGGTCACCCACTCTTTAATAATTCCATCCTGGGATCAAGGCAACTGGTTTACAACTCTTGATCTAAAAAATGCTATTTTCATAAAGACATTCATTCAACATACAGGGGATTCTTGATGTTTGTCACAGGTATAAACCATCATCAATACAGTGTGTTTCCATTTGGACAGCACCGAGTGTATTCATAAGGTGTTAATGGTTGTGGTAGCCCATCTATGACCTCAGGGCATTGCAGTTTTGCTTACCTGGACCACTGGCTCATCAATGGTCAATAGTACCAGAGTGTACAAGAGGCCACACACATGGTGAGGAGTCTTTCAACATCTCAGCCTCAGATTAACACACAGCAAAAGTCCATTTTAGCCCTGACACAGAAGATTGAATCCGGTCTCGATTCAACGAATTCCATCACTGCAAGGGAATACTACTACTTGAAATTATGTCACTGTGGGGGCTCCATTTCAGGTGTTGGTGCGTCCCTGGGCTGTTGATCAGAGAGGTCTCATGGCGGATCTACCATATACTGTCTTTCATCATGATAAAGTGTCCTTGAGGCTCAACCCTAAGTTCATTCTGAAGGTTGTCTTTGGGTTCTATTTGAATCAGGTCATTCATCTTCCTGCGTTTTATCCAAAATCACATAAGGACAAGAATTTAAGCTATACTTGTTAAATATATGAAGAGCATTGACTTTCTGTCTAGACAAGGCTGAACTGTTCAGATGGTCTCCCAAACTGTTCACTTCCTTTAATGAAAGGTAATGCTGTTTCTACCTAAAGACTGTCCAAATGGATCTCAGAATGCATAACCAAATAAGGTTTTAGTTCTTGTGGGGGCACATTCAAAGAGACTCCAGACAGCATCTGTGGCTGTGCTCGATAATGTCTCCATCCTAGATATCTGCAAAGCTGCAACATAGGGTTCTATAAAATAACTTCTCTCAGCACTACACATTAGTACAAGCATGTGCTTCAAATGATCCTGTGGGTACTCCAAGCACTCATCTCCTGACTGAAATTATTGCTTAGAAGTCACCAGTAGTGGAATTCACATAGGGACAGACACCTGAAGAAAGAAGTTACTTATCTTGTACAGTAACTTGAGTTGTCCATATATTTTACTACCTGCCCTACTTCCCCTTTGCTCAGAGACCCTTTTTCAAGGTTAAGTGGTAGAGAAGGAACTGGAGTGGCAGTTGGCCAGCAGCACCCTTTATATCCTCAGTAGGGAGCATTAAGGTGGGGTAGGGCCTCATATGCAGGCCAGCAGATGCTACCAGTGAAAACTTCTCTATCTCAGCCATGTTGAGTGCAAGCATAACCAGAAGTGGAAATGAAATGATTCCTTGATTACGATTAAACTATCTCATTCATATTATTATTTTATCCAAATTAAAAGCTTACCTCTTTTTCTAGAGTTTATAGATGTTAGATTGGAGACTCTCCATGTAAAAATGCTCTGTAACCATTGTTTGTGCAGAGATTATCTTGTAAATCCAGACTGGCTTGTTGGAAGTCTTTTCTGGTGCCCAGTGGAAAGAAAAATACCTTATTTTCTCTTAAAAGCATCTGGCATACAAGAGACTTTAGATCACAATAATTTGGCTTACAATATGAAATAGTAAAACATCAAATAATTTTAAACTATTTTGTTTTGAATTTTAGGGCACAATCTTTAAAACTAAATAAAACAGCATAATTGATATTTCCATATGTAAATATTTTAAATTTGATTTTAATTATTATACCTGCATAAACACTTATTTAAAATATTTTGAATATATATTGGCATGCATGTATGTGACTACTAATAGCTGCTGCTCTCCTTTGAACAAGCTTTGTTCCTGTGCAACAGAGAGGACTCATAATAGTTTTTATGAAATATCACCCATGCTTACCTAGTTGGTCTACATAGTAAAATATCACTGGACATAGATGTTGTAAATATAACTTTTTTTTAATAGCTCAGCCTAGATATTTTAAGCAGATACAAAAAGTTTTCACTGCTGTCTTTCTTACACTTTCTTTCATAAAATCACTTATTTTTATTCGATAGGAATTCTAGCTCTGGATTTCAAGAAACTATTTTAAGAACCACCATTCACGTTGTTGAGCTGTGGTTGGTTTGTACAGACTGGGTCATAAAATAATCAATTAAACATTCTCACCAGTATATAATACAATTTTCATTTTATTTAAACATATTTTGCATGATATAAAAATATTGATCACAGTGAGCTTTAACAATTGTTACTGCTATTAACAGGAATGCTGCACAATGTTTTTAGTGGAAATAAATTATATAGTCATTATCTCTTTTTTAAAAAAAATTACAAGGAGGAAAACCAAGACTGTTTTGTCATTGGCAGAAAACAAGTCCTTAGTGAGTTCTTTACACAACATGAGCCCCATTATTGTCTACATGTGCTTTCCACATTTCTTGGGGAAAAAGCACAATGTGTTTGTCTCTGTGAATCCCACAGGGTCTCTGGTGCACAGTTAATTCCAATGTTAACGCAGTTGTTTTTTTAATGGAAAAATGTACACCAAAATGGCAAGTAGTGCTTTCTTCACTAATTAATAAGCGGTCTTTTCCAATATGTGGGTACGCAACGGCACACTTCTTCACTATAATAAAATCCAGGCTCACAACGTTTCGTTCTAACTGTACATGGTGGTCTGTAGCAGCTGGAGGAAGGAAACAAAAAGCCATTGGTAAAATGGGGCAGACACATGAGTCAAAGAGAAATATACATCTGACTATGTACACTTATGCTGCACTTATAACACTTAAATCCTATAAAGATATATAATGTATTACATATGTGCATGAATATTTCTTATCTTCCATTTCTGTGAACTGTCTTGCAATTAAAAGCAAATAAATAGGGTTACAAATACTGCTGAGGTGACTCTGTGGTTTTATTCATGTGAATATTCATTAATACTCTCTTGAAATACTTACCAGCTCTAATTACATTCTAAGCTAGGGTATATGTTGGTATATTATTCTGGCAAATACTTCTAACATTTTTTTTCTAGTAGGCAACCCTGTTTAGAATGCCACTACTGAATGTCTCCTAGCTTGAGCCAGCGTTCCCTAACAAGTTGATGTTACAGGCCAGAATGCTTAATTTTTTTCTGTATATTTATCAGCTATTTGTGTAATAGAAAAGATAGATTTTCTATACTGTGACCCTGATCCTGCACTGAGAACTGCACAGGGAAAACCCATATACTTCCACAGATCCCCAGTGAGTTCAGCGGGAGTCTGTTTGCCATATTGCACTGTGTGATTTTTATTGTAGGATCCAGGCCCATAAGTATATGGTAAATTTTAAAGGAGAAGAAAGGATAACAACAACAATAATATTAACTGAAATAACTTTAATGCAAATAGATCATTAAACTACAGATTACATCTATAAACAAGATGTTCCTCATCAGTGGATATTTGCTTGTACAAGGAGTTGTACAAAGCTAATTCCTTGGCTTCTCTCCCCCCCCTCATTTTTTTTTTTAACAGCTTGACCTAAAATAACCTTACAATAACAATGCCAAATAACCTCTGGTGTGTAATGGAGACAAAGTACTAGTCTGTGGCTTTTTCAGACACTGGCAGCGACTCAAGAGGGAAAAGTATATGTTTCAAGTTTCAACAGTTATATTTTAAACTTGTCTTTAAATAATGTGTCTCTGTTTTATGAAACATACTGGTATAATGTTCTATTGTAATAATTCTTGCTATATATTTCTGTTTACAGATACTACACGATATACTATTGAGGTACTTTTAATATTCTCTTCCCCAGGCAATTTTTTTCTGTTTTTAGACTATGCGTACTCTTAATTATCATTGCAGATGGTTTAGCACATCGCATGCTTATTTTGGACATTGACTTGCCACTTTACAGTAATGTGTTTATAAAACGAGATCTTGGATTACAGTTACATTAATGCAAGCCAATTAATTAAACCAATGGACATGAATATGAAGAAATCAGTAAAAAATTAAGAAGACCCAGCAGTAATGGTAGTTATTGACTAGCCATATCTTGTTCAGATATTTCAAATGTAATTTGTCACAGTGGTCTGATTCATTAGCAGGTTTTATGTAATTCCCAGGTTCATGTTATATCATGTCACTTAGGACAAACTCTAGAGCTATCTTGGAAAAATGTAACAACTTTCATGGAATTTCTGTAAAAGATCACGTTGATCCTTTTGCTTAATGCTAAACATTTTATAAAATATACAACACCTGCAGTTTGGGGTGGGGGTGTTAGTGTTGGAAAGGTGTTGAGGATGCTGAAGCAAGAAAGAGGCAGAGTTGACCCCTAACCAAAATAATGTGGCTTTTTGATAGAAATACACCTATTCTCCTGTATACCATCCCTGATAGTGCCAGCAAAAAAAGAATCAGGAGTAAGTTTGGACTTGGAAAATTAATCTTCTGTGGATACAAAAATGGGGGTGGAGTGGATGTAGAATTTCCTTCAGAGCTGTATGTTACAATGATGTTTGTCCTTCTATAGTGCCTTTCATTTAAAGATTTCAAAGCTTTTGTCTGAATCCCACTAGAAGGTCATACCATCTGAGGCACTGATCTTTAAGGCAAAGCCAAAAAATTTACCTATTTGGATGTTGTATTTCCCAGGATGCCTAACCGTAGCAAAGCAGTTGGGCAACATAAATAAAAAAAAGAAGTAGGTAAGGGCTGTCAAACAGACTGGATACTGCCATCTGGATGCTTTCATCTGACCCACAGATCTCTCTGCTCTCATCAAAACAATCTGACATTAGGCCTGGTCTACACCTAAAAGTTAGGCCAACGTAGTCAGTCAGGGGTGTGAAAAATCCACAACTGTGACCAATATAGTTATAGTGACCTAACCTCCAATATTGATGGAAGAATTCTTCCACTGGTGTAGCTGCTATTGGTTAGGGATGTAGTGTTCCTACCCCAATGGAAAACCCCCTTCCATCATTGTTGGCAGTGTCTAAACTATGTGGTTTCTGGCGTAACTACGGGAACCTCGCTATGCTGATAGTCTGCATAGGTAAGAGTGTGAGGGAAGAATAGTTAATTATAGATGAGGTTGATACTGTTACCTGTTGTTAAGGTTGAGCAATACTTCTCATTCTAAGATGGTGCTTTCAGTTGCTTATAACTCTGTCAAACTTCAACTATCTGGACTGATTTTATGCATCAAGTGTCTGCCTCAGCCTGACTCTTTCAGAAAAATTCAGCCAAAATGCTTCAGCCATTTCTGAGAATGAGGCTAGAGGCAAAAAACTTTTCCCCGTGTTAAAAAAAACAAATTCTGGGGACCTCTCTTTCAAGCAGCTCTACATATCTCCATGCTTTGGAGCAGGTCCTAGCACATGGGTCGGCAACCTTTCAGAAGTGGTGTGCCGACTCTTCAGTTATTCACTCTAATTTAAGGTTTCACGTGACTGTAATACATTTTAACGTTTTTAGAAGGTCTCTTTCTATAAGTCTATAAACTATTGTTGTATGTAAAGTAAACAAGTTTTTTTAAATGTTTAAGAAACTTCATTTAAAATTTAATTAAAATGCAGATCTTAATCAGTTTAGTGCCGTGGTTCTTAATCTGGGGTGCACACATCCCCTGGGGCAGGGCTGGTGCAAGGATATTTTGCGCCCTAGGTGAAACTTCCACCTTGTGCTCCCTCCCCCTGCACGTCGGTTCATTGAGGGGCAAATCCCAGCGAGCCTTTATAGACCCGGAGACCAGCCATGCCCAGGGGCCGCTTCCCAGACCAGGTTCCCCCTCCCGCCCCCTGAACTCTGCTGGAGGGTGCACAGCCCCCCTGTGAGCCCTCCCCACCCCATTCCGGTGGCCCCAAAGGTGGCATGCGTATCGTAGGTTGCCAACCCCTGTCCTAGCAATTTGCCAGGGGAATCACCTTGTGTCAAGGATGTGCCTTTTGCCATCCCCATTATATTCTGCCTATATCATTCCAAGTTACAAGCCTTAGAAAAATCATAGCAGGCACATGCCCAGTAGAGTCTTGCCAGAAGAGAACTAAAATCTCAGAAGATTCTGTCCTCATGGAGGATGTTTGGTCCTTTCACAACTCCCAGTGCTGACCTGACTGCTCATGTGCCACCATCCCCACAGAATGACCAGGCCTGCTCCAGTCTACATTTTTACAAGGGCAAAGCCAGACTTTCTCTGTAAATGCTACTTCCAGCTTCTCTGAGCTGGGAGATTGGGCCTACGCTGTGGAATTAAGAGAAGGAAGCCCAAATCTCCTGTACCAGGCAGCATAGAGGAGGGGTCTGGTTAAAGTGCAGAGGGGTCCAAAGCTGAAGCAGGGGAAAGGGAAAGGAGTAAATTGGGACAAGGAATCTGGTGAGACTGGGACTGGAGAGGGGAGGCAAGGTGGAACTGAGTGGGCAAGGAGACTGGAGCTAGGGGGAAGAGGCCCCAGGACTTGTTGGGCAAAGAGGCAGATTAGGAACTGGGAGCTGGTGGGGACACTGAGAGCTGGGAAGGGAAACAGAGGGATACTGGGAGCCAGTTGGCTGGGGGAATACTGAGATTGGGTGAGAGGTAGGAAGACAAATGTGACAAGGAGGTGTAGGGGGGAGAACTGGGACTGATTGGACAAAGAGACTGGGCCAGGGAGTGGAGGTGGGGAAAGAAATGTGAGGTGAGGAGCCAGGAGTGGGGAACTGGGACTGGCTGGGCAAGGTGACTAGGACTGAAGATGTGGAGGAGAGAGACCGGTAACTGGGACTCTGACAGTGTAGGGATACCACCTCCCGCTCCTCTCCTTACAGAATTGTTCGGAAGCACTAGAATACTATAGTGAAGAACACCATAGAAAAGTACATGAGGAAGTGAATAACTGTTTTCAGAGCAGGGTTTGAATGGTATGCAGTAAATAAGGCACTAGACAATGGGGAGAAAACAAAATATTGAATCGCTGCTCATTAAGTGAGCACCGTCCAGCTTGTGCACTGAACAAGGCAGGAGTCCTCTGGAAAATACAGTATGTGACTCTACAATTAAAGACTGTATCATAATGCACATGCACAAAGGGGTTGCACAGGCAAATTTAATTCTGGCATTTCCTAACTTTTGAGTGCTTGACTTTGCAACCTTAATCCTTTAATGTTGTTTTCTGTTGCATAACACTACTAAAGAGGCACATTCTGTGGCTGGAGAAGATCACTAAATGTATCTTTTACCAGTGAACATTATTCCTGTGGTGCATGGACCACAACTCAAAAGTGTAATTTGCACTGCACCCCAGAAGGAATTTATACTAGATACTGATGACCTCTAGCCCCTATCCTACAGGGTGCCAAATGCCTGGTGGTAATTGCCCTTATTTCCTATTAAGTCAGGGACGAGGAGTGGCCAGGAGCTGTTGCTGAACATAAAATGGAGGGAGTAAAGATGTACCATGTGAACTGTATTTTGATATGTTTGTCTATATTTGATTGTGTGTCTTGTCATTTTAGATATTAAAATCTTCAGGCCAGGATCCATATTCTATTCTATGTCCACCGATGCTGTTTGGGGCCTTTTAGGTGCTGCCAGAATATTTATAAATAAATTAAAATGTTAATTTTGTAACCATTTCAATGGTTTTAGGTAACTGAACAAATATGTATCTCATACTATGAATATTTACTATTATTACTACTATTAATAAACTTCGTGATCTTGTTTCTCCAAACAGTGTTAACTGAGTTATATCTACTTAGCTTTACTTAAAAACAAAAACAGTTACCTGTTCCATAGCGGGCGTTCTTTGAGATGTGTTGCTCATGTCTATTCCACGGTAGGTGTGCGTGCTCGCCACGTGCACCACTGCCCAAAGTTTTTCCCTTAGCAGTACCCGTACGGGGGGAGCACCGCTGTGACCCCTGGACTGGCGCCTCTATATCACACTGTAAGGGGAGCGCACAGCTCCCCCCACCCTCGGTTCCTTCTTGCCAGACAACTCCGACAGAGGGGAAGGAGGGCGGAACGTGGAATAGACATTAGCAACACATTTTGAAGAACACCTGTTACGGAACAGGTAACTGTCTTTTCTTCTTTGAGTGATTGCTTATGTGTATTCCACAGTAGGTGATTCCAAGCTATATGTGTTGGAGGTAGGCAGGAGTTACGAGTTCCCAGGATGCAGAACCGCCCTGCCGAACCTGGCGTCATCCCTAGCTTGGGAGACGATCGCATAATGCGAAGTAAACGTGTGAACTGAGGCCCAAGTAGTTGCCCTACAGATGTCCTGGATAGGGACATGGGCTATGCAGGCAACCAATGAGGTCTGAGCCCTCACATAGTGCGCCCTGATGGTCAGTGGCGGGTGGAACCCCTGCCAGATCATAGCACGTGTAAATGCACAAGGTGATCTAGCGGGAAAGACGCTGGGTGGAGATTGAACGCACCTTCACACGCTCGAATGAGGGAACAAAAAGTTGCGAGGATTTCCTGAAAGGCTTTGTCCGATTCAGATAAAAGGCCAGCGCCCTATGCACACTGAGGGTGTGAAGGCAGCGTTCCTCGTTGGAGGAATAAGGCTTAGGACACAGCATGGGAAGAAAGATTTTCTGTTCCATATGGAAGGTGGAGACCACCTTCAGGAGAAATGCCGGATGACGGTGAAGCTGGACTTTATCCCTATGGAAGACCATATATGGGGGTTCCGAGATCAGGGCCCTGAGTTCCGAGACACGATGGGCCGAAGTGATTGCTACAAGGAAGGCTACCTTCCACGAGAGATGAGACCAGGAACACGTAGCCCAGGACTCAAAGGGAGGCCCCGTGAGGTGAGACACCACCAGGTTTAGGTCCCATTGCGGCACAGGGGGTCTAGCATACGGGAATGAATGGTGAAGGCCCCTCAGGAAGCGGGAGGTCATAGAATGAGAGAAAACAGAGTGCCCTTGCACTGACGGGTGGAAGGCCGATATAGCCACCAGGTGTACCCTGACAGAGGCAGGTGCCAACCCTTGGGTCTTAAGGGACAGAAGATACTCAAGGTTGAGCTGGAGTGGTGTGGACGATGGGGAGTCACCCCAATCCCTCCACCCAGCTGGAGAATCTGGACCACTTTGCCAGGTATGTCCGGCGCGTGGACAGCTTCCTACTTTCCAGGAGGACCCGCCTGACCTCTTCTGAACACTTCCCCTCCTCCTTGTCTAGCCACTGAGCAGCCATGCTGTCAGGTTGAGCGTGGCCAGATTGGGATGGAGGAGGTCCGGGTGAAGTGGCAGCCTCCTCAGAGGGGCTGCCAAGAGGTGCAGGAGGGTCCCGTACCAGTGTTGGCGGAACCATGCTGGGGCTATAAGGATGACGCGCTTTGTGTCTCTTTACTTTTTGTAGGACTTCGCTGATGAGGGGAAATGGTGGGAAAACATAAAAAAACTGTCCCAACCACTGCAGGAGGAAGGCAACCGAGATCACGCTCCTCCCTACTCCTCCCTGGAGAAGAACCGGGGGCAATGCCAGTTCTGGTGCGTTGTGAAGAGGTCAACCTGGGGAGCTCCCCACTCTTGGAAGAGACGGTGAGTGACCTCCAAATGGAGCGACCACTCGTACTGGGGGGAGAAAACCCTGCTGAGGTGATCGGCTGGCGTATTGCGGATGCCTGGTAAGTGGAATGCTCTCAGGGAGATATCACAACTCCCACAGGCTCAGGGCTTCCTGGCAGAGGGCCAAAGAACGAGTCCCGCCTCACCTGTTGATGTAGTAGATCGCGGCGGTGTTATCGGTCAGGACGCTGACCACTTTGCCGCGAAGGTGCGTGTTGAAGGCAACACATGCCAACCATATCGCCCTGAGCTCCTTGACATTTATGTGGAGGGACAAGTCTGAGGCTGACCACATCTCCTGGGTTTGCATGTTCCCTGTGTGAGCTCCCCAGCCCAAGGCTGATGCATTGGACACCAGGTCTAAAGATAGGGTCACCTCCCGAAAGGGAATCCCTTGCATCATATTGCTCAGGTAAGACCACTATTGTAGATAGGCAAGTATCAGGGACGGCACTGTGAGAACCTTGTCTAGCCCGTCCCGGGTCTGGGAGAACTGGGAGGCTAGCCAGAGCTGGAGGGGCCTTATCCAGAGCCTGGAGTGGCAGACCACATACGTGCATGCCGCCATGTGCCCCAGGATCCAAAGGCACGCTCTTGCCGTTGTCACCGAGAAAGCCGTGACTGAAGCCATGAGATCTTTCAGGGCCTTGAACCTGCTCAGCAGGAGAGAGGCTGTGGCCCTTGAGGAGCCCAGAAACACCCCAGTGAACTCTATGCACTGCACTGGAACTAACCTTGACTTGGTCTTGTTCACCACTAGGCCAAGATCGACACGTGGACAGGAGCAGTTCCACCTGGGACCAAGAGTTGTCATTGAGAAGCCAATCGTCCAGGTATGGAAAGATCTGTACCCCCTCCCATCTGAGGTAGGCCGCTACCACAGCCATGAACTTTGTGAAAACCCTGGGTGCTGTGGATAGGCCAAATGGGAGGACAGTGAACTGGTAGTGGTTAACCCCACTAGGAAGCAGAGGAAGTGCCTGTGCCCCTCAAAAATATGAATGTGAGAATACACGTCCTGAAGGTCTAGGGCCGAGTACCAATCCCCTGGGTCCAGGGAGAAGATAATAGAGGCCAGGGACACCATGTAAAACTTGGAGCAGACCAGAAACTGGTTGAGATCCCGCAGGTCCAGGATGAGCCTGAGGCCCCCTTTTGCCTTTGGGATCAGGAAATATTGGGAGTAGAAACCCTTGCCCTGGAATTCTACTGATACTCACTCCACCTCCTGCCCTAGGAAGTGGGCATGCTCCAGGTCCCCTGGGCCCATCAGGAAGGGGGGTGGTTGGGTGGGTGTGAGCTGAACTGCAGCGTGTAGCCCCTGGAAATGGTGTGGAGGACCCATTGGTCCGAAGTTATACAGGACCATGCCATGTGGAAGGCAGACAATCGGTTGCAGAATGCAAACTTTATTAATGGGGGGGGGTCTCCCCTCTGGAGCCCCCCTGCAAATAGTCGAAACTGCCTCTTTCCCTTTAAGGGCCCTGGCTGTGGGGCAGAATGGGACTGTTGCTTCTGGTCTCTCGGCCTCTTGTACCTGGGGTTCATATCTGCTCCTTGCTGGTTGAGCCAACGGTTGCGGTTTTGCCTTGTCCTTAGCTGGAGGGACGTAAAGTGGTATAGGAATCTTTCCTCCCATGCAGCCTGATGTCCATCTGATCTGCAAACAGAGCTTTTCCATCAAATGACATGTCCTGCATGAAGGACTGGGCCTCCGCCAATAGCCCAGACAGGAGGAGCCACGAGACCTTGTTCATAGATATCGCGGACGCCACCGAATGGGCGGCCACGTCCGATGCTGCCTGAAGGGCCGCTTTGGCTGCTGTTGCCCCCTCATCCACCAGAGCCTTAAAGTCCTCTCTCTCCCACTGTGGGAGAAGTGGTTGGAACTTTGGCAGGGAAGCCCATAGGTTAAAGTCATACCGGCTCAGCAAGGCCTGATGATTGGCGACCCTGAGCTGGAAACTTTCAGAGGAATAAAATTTCCTACCAAAGGAGTCCAGTCTTCAGGCGTCTTTGTTCTTGGGAGTGGGTGTGGGCTGGCCCTATCGCTCTTGGTGGTTCACAGATTCCACCACTAGCGAGTTAGGTGCTGGGTGAGAATAGTCCTTGGCCGGCACGAGGTATTTCCTCTCAGCCTTCTTGGAAATTGGCGCCAAGGAGGCGGGAGTTTGCCACAAGGTGTTGGAGATGTTGGCTATCCCCTGCTAGAGGGGTAGTGCCACGCGGCCCGGGGCCGAGGAAGACAGTACATTAAAGAGGGAGTTGGATGGGCCCTCCGTCATCTCAGCCTGCAGTTGGAGGCTGGATGCCACCCGCTTTAGCAGGTCTTGATGTGCCTTAAAATCCTCTTGCGACAGAGAGGGCGGGAGTGCCGTTATGGTGTCAACCGGCACCGGAGAGAGAGCTGACACGGTGCCGGTTGACACCTTTTGCCCAGGGGATCGACCCCCAGGTCGGAGTCCGGGCACAGAGCTGCCAACTCGTGACCTGCCAATTTGTCCCTAGGCTGAGGTGGGTTCCTGTCTGGGTGGGCACTGGTGGCCACGATGACCTGCCACGGGGCCCCTTGCCACTGTCCAAGTTGAGGCCTGGTGGCACTGGCTGGTCTGGCTCAGCCCGGAGATGAGTGGCTCGGTGCTGAGGCTGAGGTCACCGTTGAGCCCACGGTCCCACAGGAGCGGTAGGAAAGATGATGCTTGTGATGCTGTCTTCCATGGGACTGGGACCTCGGCGTTGAGGACCAGTACCCATCAGAAGTGCTGCTTCGGTACTCGCCTCGGCGCCGGGAGCTCTGATGCTCCAATGCTGGAGAATCGCAAGGAGACTCCCATGTGCAACGACTGGCAGAGTGGGAACTTGAGTGGTAGCATTGACGTTGGTCGCGCTGAGATCAGCTATGGTAACTGCGCCACGAGGAGGAGGAGAAGCAGCGACTCTGCCGCCTGTCTCAGTGCCTGCCCCCGCTACTGGATGGCACGGAGGGACCCCAAGAGTCCTGCCCGGGTGGCAAACCGGTTAGCCTGGTTGGTGTCAAGGCGGGCGTGAGTTGATTGGCCGCTGTGTTTTGAACGAGGCAGGGAGCAGTCCTCAGAGTGGGAGCTGTGCCGTGCTGGGGAGGTCTGACGAGCACCCAGTGGCGGCTTGCCATGGAACCAAGGGCCCATCACCGGCACCGCCTTGGGTACTGATAGGCTCAGAATGTCTCGTGCAGCCTGTAGAGCCTCCAGTGTCAATGGCATCCTGGCCACAGGAGACGCGTGTGTGGATGGTGCCGGGCTGCTCCGCCCAGCATGAGTCGGAGATTTTGGGCCTGGGGGGACCGAGGGCTGCTCAACGCGGGACCAGCCTCTCCCCTTTCCTTCTCTCGGTGCCATTGTGAAGTGGAGCCCCTTCCTTGCTTCTTGGAGGGGGAGCTGTGCCGGGCACCAAGTCTGCTCAATGTGCCGGAGCTGGGGCTAGTGCTGATTTCATAAGGAGAGCTCGAAGCCTGATGTCCCTCTCCTTCTTAGTCCACGGTTTGAATGACCTTCAGATCTTGCAGCGTTCACTCACATGAGTTTCGCCCAAGCAGCGGAGACACTCAGCATGCAGATCACTCCTTGGCATGGAATGGCGACAAGAGTTGCACGACTTGAAACCTAGGGCATGGGGCGTGCCCCAAGCCCACTCTAACAACTGAAAACAGCTAACTGTAGTGAACCGTAGCTAACTGTAAACAGCTAAAAACAGCTAACTGTAGTGAACAGTACTACTAAGGAACAGAAAGGCTGCAGCAGAGTTGAAGCATGAAGTTCTACCACCTTCACTGGCAGCAAGAAGGAACTGAGGGTGGGGGGAGCACGCAGCTCCAGGGGTTGCAGCAGTGCTCCCTCAGTATGGGTACTGCTAAGGGAAAAACTTTCGGTATTGGTGCAGAGGGCAAGCACGCACACCTACTGTGGAATACACGTGTAATCACTCAAAAAAGAAACAAGACTTCACTGTTTTCAACACTGAAGAATTAAGAGTGTTTCAGCAAAGCAGCCAAACAAGATACGATAGTGACAGGTGCCTTATATATACCTGCAATAATTAATTACCTCAACAAAATTACATGACAGATCACTGCACTTTAATTGATAATGATGATGTAGGAAGCAGAAGAAAAATTGATTTTCAGAATTGTGAAATATTTCCAAATTTAGTGGTTAGCCAAGAGAAAAATCTTGTATGCAATATGAACATGATCATCATCGTCAAATGCTGACCAGAATCCCATTTTAAAGGATGATTTGGGCAATTAGGTTGGATATTGGTTAGGACACTCTGAATATTCCAGCTCTAGTGAAAAGTACACTGGGATTTTTAAGGACCACAAATAGTCTAGAATTTGGTTTTACAGTATGTCTCAGCCAAAAGACCTACTCAAAGAGTGTCAATTCATGGTGTTTTTTCTACCTGAAGTCACAGTGAATATCCAAGAATCTCAATGTGGTTTTCAAATACTCAACCCTCAGACTGTCCTTTTACAGATAGGCAAATCATAAGTTCTCGGTCACATAGTAATTCCATGGTGTGACGGGGCAGCCCCACCCCGCACTAGCCCCAGCAGCGTGAGACCTGTAGCTCTGACGGTGGAAGTCCCGCCTCAGGTGTACTGGGCATGCTCCAAGTGCTCAGGAAGTGTAAAAGGAGGGAACTCAGCTCAGTCTGGGCTGGCAGCTGCAGAGGAAGGACCTAACTGGGAAGCTCCTGTGGAGAACCAGCCACCAGCCTGGCAGTTGCTGGGAACTGAAGCTTCTCCAGACTGGCGTGAAGCCCTACTCTTGGAGGAGCCCGAGGAGACGACGGACCCAGAGACCCACAGAGAACCGAGGGACTCATGGGAGACCCCAACTCTCAAGCTGGTAGGAAGTGACCTGGGGTGGGGGGTGACAGACTGGTACCTTGCCCCTGGTAAGCCTCAGCGTGTTTCGGTAGGACTCCCCCACTGAGCCAGTGGCAAGATCCTACGTCGCTGTTAGGGCCGGGGCCAGGGCCCAGAGGAATGGGAGACATACTGCCTTGCAACCAGGGGCGAGTCTATAGACTCTGGCCATTAGGCCATATTGCCCTGCTACCTGGGGCGTAAACCCTCACACATGGCAAAGATAATCCAACATTTTTAGTCCCTGTCCAGTGCTATAACAATTGGATTACAGAATCTTTGTCATTTAACTCACCTGCATGTCTGGTGATGAAACCTTTTTCCTTTTAAGAAGCATTTATTTGGAGATTCTATACATTCACAGATACATTTTGCAGAATTTAGTGGCTGATGTTTGGGGCAGGTTCTTCTACATACACACTGGCACTTGTCTTCATCAAATTCTTTGTTGGGACCACAGGAACTAGGCAAAAGTTTGTTTTTACATGTACACTGGCATGATGTTCTATCTAATTCTTTTTGGGGTCCACAGCTTGAAGGCCGTACACCCCCTTTGCAGACACATTGACAGGTTTCTTCATCAAGCTCTTTGTTAGGTCCACAGATATCATGGAATTCATCAGCAGTGCCTAGGAATAGAGCAAACATAAAAAATTTGGAATCCACACATTACTTTTTTATTAAGGAATTATGATAAATCCAATTTTAAAATGGTGAAAATACAATCCAACCCTCAGGATGCATGTTAATAATCTAAAATGCCATTCTGTAAACAAAGAATTACAAAGATTCAAACTGTTTAATTTGCATGTGTGTATTGTTTTCTTTTTCTGTAAATCAGCACAGAACAACTACATTTAATCCTATAAAATATAACTGCTTACCAGTATCTCCATGATGGGAAGAGAAACTGAAGTCATGCTGCGCCAGACATCTGCAAATCTGATTATTCCAGATAAGATTTTTTGGACAAGTTTTGTTTGCCATGTGACACCTATGGATGACATAGATTGTTTGTTTATTGCCATAAAAATACAAAAGATAACAGGCCTTCTTCTGTTAGAAATGTAACTGTTGAAAGCTTTGATTTCATTCACATTGTCACCAGCATATTGCACTTTATTTTCTTTTCCATATATGAAAAACTGATTATAAAACATACTGGGTTTTGTGATCCAGTTTCATCTAAGCATGTATATACTACTACACATAAGTTATGATTTAGTGCAGTACATGTAATAAAAATGTCATGATGCTCTGCTTCACTAGAAGGCTGCCAATTGGGAAGACAGGTTCAAGGACAAGTACAGTTTGACTCATTTAAAGTATTACAGGTATTAAGAGAGAAAGGTGTGAGTAATTAGCACTGGAATGACTGATGAAAAGTTTTCAGCAAGTCTGGTCCAGCTCTGTCTTTAACAGGTTCAGAATTCACTTAATCCTAATTGAAGCTGGAAATGCTTTTCTGTTTTGGAAAACTTCCTTGAATTGAAATCCATCCCTGAACTGAAAATACATGACTATTTGTGATATTTTTGTGACATCTCTAATTTCTTTAGAAAACTAGATTTGTTGAGTCAGAAAGGGATGTTTCAAATTGGGAACTGGGCCTCTTAAAAATGTAAGAGAGAATATTTTCAAGTATTTGAGAATGAAAAACGTTTTCTTGGTTTCCTAAACAGGCTGCAAAACTGAAATGAAATATTTCACATTCAGTACTTGTCATTAGACCACTAAAGATAAAATGAAGCTCATTCAGCATTTGCTAATGGCTGATATAATTAGAATAGCACAGCTTTTTAAGGAGGCAAAAATGTCAGTGGAGCACTTACAAGAATCAGATTATTAGGGTGGAAGGGACCTCAGGAGATCATCTAGTCGAACTCCCTGCTCAAAGCAGGGCCAATCCCCAAATCGCCCCCTCAAGGATTGAACTCACAACCCTGGGTTTAGCAGGCCAATGCCGAAACCCTTGAGCATAAGGCAGCACTTCTACTATTACTCAACATAAAGTCCACTTCTGATATAGGGGAAAACAAATTCCAGCCACTTTTTACAAAGAGTTGGTTTCTCTGCATAGAAGACTATTCTGATCTTGTGACAAAATAGCAGCAAAAGTATCTGATCTACTGACAAAAAAGATTTGAACATGTAATTGCAGGGCCACCCAGAGGATTCAGGGGGCCTGGGGTCTTCGGCAGCAGAGTGCCCCCGCCGCCGAATTGCGCCAAAGACCTGGCACTTCGGTGGTGGGTCCCGGGGCAGAAGAACCCCCCGCTGCGGGTCTTTGGGACACTTTGACGGCGAGTCCCGGGGCGGAAGGACCTCCCCACTGCCGAATTGCTGCTGAAGACCCGGCGCAGAAGCAGCTCTGGGGGCCCAGGCCCCACGAGAGTTTTCCAGGGTCCCCGGAGCAAGTGAAGGACCCTGCTCCAGGGGCCCCGAAAAACTCTCGTGGGGGCCCCTGCGGGGCCTGGGGCAAATTGCCCCACTTTCCCCCCCGGGTGGCCCTATGTTATTGCCAGAGAATCCAAACTCTGGGATTATATACACAAATGATCATATTCTAAGGGGTAATGTAATTAATGCAAATCAAACTAACTTGATTTTTTTTGAGATTACAAGTCTGATGAATAAAAGTTATAGTGTTGATGTAATATACTTAGACTTCTGTTAAGGCATTTGACTTGGTACAGCATGACATTTTGATTAAAAGAATAGAATGCTATCAATGTCTGTTTTTAATCCATTCAATGTCTGTGCTAACTGATAGGTTTCAAAATGTAACTGTAAATGGGGAATAGTCATCAAGCGGGTGTGTGTCCAGTGGGGTCTTGCAGGAAACAGTTCTTGGGCCTATACAGTTTAACATTTTTATCAGTGACCTGTAAGAAAACAAAAAACCATCATTGATAAAGATTGCAGAGGATACAAAAATTGAGGAAGTAGTAAATAATGAAGAGGACAGGTCACTGTTTCAGTGTGATCAGGATCACTTGGTAACCTGGCTACAAGCAAATGTTTTTTTAATGACTAAATGTAAATGTACACATTTAGGAACAAAGAATATAGGCCATACTTACAAGATGGGGGACTCTATCCTAGGAAGCAATGACTTTGAAAAAGATTTTTTGGGGGGTAGAGGGTGGATAAACAGCAGAACATGAACTCCCAGTGTGGTACTGTAACCAGTAAGAGTTAACATGAGCTTTGGATGCATATATAGGGGAATCTCAAGTAGGAGTACAGAGGTTATTTTACCTCTGTATTTAGCATTGGTGTAACTGCTGCTGGAACACTGTCCAATTCTGATGCCCATAATTCAAGAAGAATGTTGATAAATTGGAGAAGGTTTAGAGGAGAGCCACGAGAATGGGTAAAGTATTAGAAAAACATGCCTGTGAGGTGTGTCTACCTGCCACAAGGCCTGAGTAGGTTAAAAAAAATGCTAATTAGTCCGATGACAGGCTGCACCTGGAGGGACAGCCAGGGTTAACCAATCATGAAGGTTAGCTGGGCAGGAGCAGGCTGGTTCGTATAAAGCTTGGAAGCTGAGAGCAGTATGGAGGTGCAGGGAGAGACTGGAGCAGAGAGGTGGTGAAGAGGAAGCCTACAGGGGAGAATGAGCCCTTGGATCCTAGCCCCAAAAGAAGGGTCAAGCCAGAGACATTGGGAAATGAAGACCTGAGAAATGGGGTAGGAAGAAGCCCAGAAAAACAGCAGAAAAGAGTGGGACTGTGCAGACTTTGGCTGCTGGTTAGAGGGTCTCTGGGCTGGAACCCAGTGTAGAAGGAGGGCCTTGGTTCCTTGGCCAGTCACTGGGAAAGTGGCACAGGATCTGGTGAATTGGAATAGAACACAGCATATGGACAGTTTGTCCAGTGGGAATTCGCTACCTCAGAAGGGGAAAACTATATAATGACCTGGAGCATGAGAGGAACTGTGGGGCAAGTGAGTGATAGAGGGGGATGCTAGACCAAGTGAGAGCTGATCCCTAGACCCAGCTAGAACCCTGTTACAATGCTTTATAGTGACAGACTCAAAGAGCTCACTCTATTTTTCTTCACAAAGAGTAGGTTAAAAGATGACTTGATTACAGTCTAGAAATATTTACATGCAGAACACCTATTTGATAATGGGCTGATCACTCTAGCAGAGAAAGATCCTATGACTGGATGTTGAAGCTAGACAAATTCAGACTGGAAATAAGGTGTACTTTTTTTAAACAACAGTAATTAACCATTGGAACAATTTATCAATGGTCATGGTGAATTCTCCATCACTGACCATTTTAAAATCAAGAGTGGATGTTTTTCTAAAAGATCTGCTCTAGAACTTATTTCATGGAAGTTCTATGGCCTGCATTATATAAGGGGCCCTGACTCGATGATCATGGTGGTCCCTTCTGGCCTTGGAATTTACAAAAGAAATGCTTAAAATGTATAAGAAATCAGAAGGGGATATTCACGTCTTGGATGATGCCTAATGTAGGTTGGAAATGATAAACATGGGTTTGCGTGCCCACACATCAAAGACTTTGGAAAATGGTACATTCTGGTGACCATTAACTTTGAAAGCCCACAATACAGAATGAATTTCCCCTTTGACGTTATTTCAAAGGGCCAAAGATGAACTATTAAGATGACTTATCTGATCACCTAAGAGAAAAATGTGATAGCCCACAGATGGAAATGGCCTGCTATGCAGGTGGAATGAGTCCAAAGAACATGGTCTCCAGGGTCACAGACAAATGGATCCCCTTTGCACAGCATTAAGTATCAAGACTATGCTGTAGAGAGGCTTTCATGCCACCAGCTATGTCTACACTGCAATTGGGGGTGTGACTGCAGCTTGGGTACACACACCCACACTGGCACAGTAATGCAGATGTGGGGGCATGGGCTTCAGTGGAGGTGAATGATGCGAATGCAGAGCCAGGGTCCTCAGCATACATGTACAGTCTGTGCTGAAGCCCAGCCCACCACATCTATAGTATTTAGCAGCTATGTCTGCCTGAGCTACAATCATACTTCAGATTGCAGTGCAGACACACCCATTTATAAGAATGACTAAACTATGAAACTTGGGAAAGTCACAGTATGAAGAAAAATGCAGCCTACAGCATCATTTTTCACAAGAAATATTCACAAAAAGCATCCTAAGTAAGTGGCAATTATGGGACAATATGAACCAAATTAGCTAAAGAAATGTTTATATTTGGGGATGAATATCTTGAAAACAGCTTGTTATGCTGAAACAGCCAATATAACAAAAGACTTACGGGATGAGAGAAGAGTCTAAATAAGAATGAGGTTTGGGAAGGTGTCGCTGAATATAAAAACCTACTGCTATTAATGTGTAATATTGTTGTATCTAGTAATTTTCAGTAAAATTCAAAAAAAAATAGAAGCTCTGTATATTGGGTGGAAATCTGTTTTCTAAGTTTTAAATAGGAAGTATGAAACAGATTTGAGACTCCAACTCTGACTTCTCCTAAACTTTCATTACCTAGTAAAGAATATTGTTCAAATTGTAAATATTTAGTTAATAAAAGTGATCACCACCTCTGTTCTGAGATATTAAAACACCCAGGGCTCAATTCTTTGCTGCACCTAAGGCTATAGGCTGACAACATATTCAATAGAAAGTACTTGAGAGGTCAAGTCCATTCTTTTATTCATACTGAAGTGTACAGTAATGCAAAATTTCCTGCAAATTAGAGTTAAGCCAGTGTATGATTTGCTTCTTCACTGAACATGTGAGATGGAGAATTGACCTACATATTGGCTGGGAGTTTAGCACCTAACTCCCTTAGACTGCTTTGACAATGTCAGCCTTTGACTATAAATTCCTCCCAAAGAAGCATCTTAATGGTGTCCTGTATAAAATCCCAAAAGGAATCAAGTTCCAGTTCTTGATAATTTAAGGACATTATCCATACATGCTCAGGAGCTGCATTTAGCACATCTTGTGGGACACAGGGGTGTGTGAACAAAAGGTTGCAGCTCTAAGTTGCACCAACTTGTAACTAGCTCCTAGGGATCATAGGAGCACATTATGCTGCAGCTAAACCTCTGTATATCCCTGCACACACCAGAGAAATCCTCAGTCAACTGCTTAAGGAAGCTACAAGACCCCTTTGTGCAGGCTGGGATCTGCCCTAATTATCTTCCTTCCTCAACCCATTTAAGTATGTTTACTGATAGTATGACACTTCTCCCAGTGTAGTTCTGGTCCTGGTTCTGACACTCAAATGTACATTACTCCTTATGTAAAAGGGAGTTACAATGAGTGAGTTCTAATGATTAGCTGCTTGCAGAATGAAACACAGGTGTCATCAATTATAAAATACCATAGATGTTTTGCAACATAATACATGCTTGTTTTTAATAAGGCATATTGCTATCAAAAGATATTTTGATACAAAGCAAATATTATGATGGCTTTAGAGAGAAACATAACTTCAAATATCACAAGACCAGGTTTTCTACTTACAAGCAAGTCCTAAATCAGTCTGATTCTCCCCTCGTCCCGATCTACCACTCACTTCTCAATCACCATTTTTACATCTAAAGAAGACAGGGTTTCCCTTGGATGTTATCAGCACTGCTCCTTAATAAACTGCAGAGATCAATGATGTGAGACACTTCTAATGGTTCAGTAGATAGCCTCCCCTTGCTCCCTCAAATATTCAGAGCCTGAGCAAGAGTGAGACAAAGGAAACAGAGCCAGCCAGGCTCTTTGTCATGGTTGACTGAACTCTGCCACTATGCCTGCAACAAATACAGTCTACAACAGAAAAAACAGATCACTGTCAACCACATAATTTGATCTTCCCCTCTCCTGCAATTTCTCTGTCTTTGCAGATTTTCATAGGCACTCTGGGCACCATCTTAGATTTGGGCCTCTCTCTACACCCACCTATACAGGTTGTATCAACTACTTGCTGTTTCTACCTATATAATAATTGTAATGTTCCAAGTTTGCTAACTATGAAGACTGCCAGGGCCTTTGTTCATGCTCACCATCTCATCCCTCAAATATTTATCTCATACTTTTTTACCTTGATGCCAACTTCATTGCTCCTGCAAGTCCATTCAGAAATGCTGCTGCTAGGCTCATCATCCTAGCCCAGCAATCCTAACACATCACCAACTTCCAATGGGCTCACCCTCCTCCACTGCGCTGAACACAAACTCCTTGTCTTTGTCTTTAGAGCCTCCCATCATTTAGCACCACCCTGTCACGTCCACTAGTTTAGCAAGGTGTGAATCCCCACCTTCACTTTGCCAATACTGCTTGATCAGATGCTTGTCTGCCTCTCCCTCAGGCACCTTTGTGCTTTCTTCCATGTCCTCTCTCCCCATTCATCCTCCCCAGCATGAGGAAAAACTCCCATCCAAATTAATAAAAATTGCTATCTCCTTTTTTCAAATGCTTTTAAAAACCCATTCCAATCTTGTAGGAGCCAGGATGGGTGGATTAGTCAGGAGAGAAATAAACCAATAACAAAAGGAGAGGATGAAAAGGAGGAACTGATGACCATTCATTTAGAACAAGATCAGGATGTTGATAACAAAATTAATCAAGGCACCAAAAGAGGAGGAAGGGTCCTAGCATGGGTGGATAGGTAATTAAGGATTTTTATTCTGAGTAATGAATTCTTACAAAACCACTCAAGATAGTTAAGTATCATCTGCAAATTTTGCCACCTCACTGTTTACCCCTTTTTCCAGATCATTTATGAATATGTTAAATAGGATTGGTCCCCAATACAGAGCCCTAGAGGATACCACTAGGTTGAATTTATGCTCATAAATAATCTATTTAAATTTCTCTTGCTAATTACTGAGGGTCCTAGCATGGGTGGATAGGTAATTAAGGATTTTTATTCTTAATAATGAATTCTTCACACAACGCACAGTCAACCTGTGGAACCCTTTGCCAAGGGATGTTGTGAAGGCCAAGACTATTACAGGGTTCAAAAAAGAACTAGATAAGTTCATGGAGGATAGGTTCATCAGTGGCTATTAGCCAAGCTGGGCAGGGATGGTGTTCCTAGTCTCTGTCTGTCAGAAGCTGGGAATGAGTAACAGGGGGTAGATCACCAAATGATTACCTGTTCTGTTCATTCCTTCTGGGGCATCTGGCATTGGCCACTGTCAGATGACAGGATACTGGGCTAGTTGGACCTTTGGTCTGATCCAGTATGGCTATTCTTATGTAACCTAAGTTGGTATTATTGAAACCTAGTGGTGATTTTCATGTTAAAATCAAAAGCTATAACCTCTTTAGGAAAGATCAAGTTGGCAAAATGGGAGGAGGAGTGTCATTCTGTCATAAATGATATTACCTGTTTGAGACAACAACTCAGAAGCAAATGATCTTGAATACTTCAGGTAAAGCACAAGATGAGTACTAGCTGGTGTCTCCTACAGACCACCAAATCATGAGAGGGAACAAGGATGACTGGTTTTTTAAGCCCCTATCTATGATGTGCAAAGGGAAAAAAAAGCTGTGTTATCATTATGGACTTCATTCTAAGTGATGAATCCTGGAGATCTCATTCTGCCAACAATAAAATATCCTCTGAATTTCTAAAATGTATAGATAACAATTTCCCATCTCAAAAAGTATTGCACCCATCATGGAGGAATTTTGTATCGGATCTCAGCTGGAGAGAGACAGAGATTGATCACAGAACTAAAACTTAGTGCTTGCTTAGGTGCAAGTGATCATGACTTTTGATCCGTTTGCACAGAACAAATGTAATCTAAGTCCAAACTAGTAATCTATCGCGCTCTCTCTCTCACACACACACACACTTTTAAAGGTCTAATTCCAAAAAAGTTGTAAACAATTATGACAATTAGGAGCCAAACCAAGTAGGACAAAGACAATTTCCAGTAATCATTCACTTTTTTTCCTGTTTAAATTCTAAGAATATTTTACTAGATACCCAAAAAGCCACAACTAAGAAAGAAGGCTACACTGGTTAAAAAAAAATCTGACCTGGTTTAGAGGCAAGTAGCTATAGAAATAATATATAACAAGTGGAAGGAAAAGGAAGTTGATAGCGATGAATAAGGCTGTGATTTACTCACGGAGGTCACAGAAGTCACGGAATCTGTGACTTCCAGCAGCTTCAGTGACTTCAGCCGTGGTGGTCAGGAGTGGCAGGGTCCCCCACTGCCTTCTGGGCCAGGAAGCTGTGGGGTACCCTCGCTGCCTCTGGTGGCTCCCACAGCTCCCTGCTGACGCAGTTGGGGAAACCCCTCAATCTCCCTGCCGCTGGGGGCAGTGGGGGACCCTCCCAGCTCCTAGTGGGTGGTGGCAGGGGAATCGCCCCCCCCAGCTCCCTGCCATCAGGGGTGATGCTGTGGGGGTGAACCAGTGGGAGGCAGTGAGGGAAGCCCCGAGCTCCCTGGCGCTGCAGCGGCTCCTGGCCCCAGTGGGAGGCAGGGAGGGAAGCCCCGAGCTCCCTGGAGCTGCAGCAGCTCCTGGCCCCTGTGGGAGGCAGCGAGGGAAGCCCCGAGCTCCCTGGCACTGCAGCAGCTCCTGGCCCCTGTGCGAGGCTGCAAGGAAAGCCCCAAGCTGATACAGGAAGCTCCTAGTCTTTCTGCAGCTGCCCCCCCTTGAAATAGGGTGGGGATCCACAGATCCCCATTTTGTCAGAGATATTTTTAGTAAAAGTTAGGGACAGGTCACAGCTTCTGTGAATTTTTCTGTTTTCCCTGTGAGCTGTCCACGACTTTTACTAAAAAAAATATCCCTGGCAAAATCTTAGCCTTAATGATGAATATAAATTAAGAGAATGCAATTGTAGAAAATTGATCAGAGAAGCAAAAAGATCCAAGGTGAAATTAATGACCATCAGAGTTAAGGACAATAAGAAGGAGTTTTAAAAAAAAAATTAGGAACAAAAGTAATCCTAACAATGGTACAGTCCATTACTAGATGGAAATGCTAGAATTGTTAATAAAAACGCAGAAGGGTTCAATGCATATTTCTCTTCCGTGTTGGAAAGCCAGATGAAGTATTCATGTGGTGATGATGAAACTCTTTCCATTCCAATAGTAATTCAGAAGGATGTTATACACAGCTGCTGAAGTTAGACCATTTTAAATCAGCAGGTTTAGATAACTTTAATCAGAGTATTAAAAAGAGCGAGCTCTCTGGGCCATTAATGTTGATTATCTATATGTCTTGGGGAAGTTCCAGAAGACTGGAAGAAAGCAACTGCTTCATGAATATTTAAAAAGGCTAAACAGGATGACACAGATAATTACAAGCTCGTCCTTGGCAAAATAATGGAATGGCTGACATGGTTCGTGATTAATAAAGAATTAAAGCAATGTAATAATTAATGACAATCAACATGAGTTTATGAAAAACAGATCTGGTGAAGCTAACTTGGTATTTTTATGAGATTACAAGTTTGATTGATAAAGACAACAGTGATGATGTAATATGCTTAAACTTTTGAAAGGCATTTGACTTGGTACCTTGTAACACTTTGAATAAAAAAAACTAGAACGATATAAAATCAACATAACACACATTAAAACTGGCTAACTGATAGGTATCAAAATGCAATTGTGAATGAGGAATCATCATTAGGTGGGTGTAGTTTGGGAGGTCCTGCTGGGATTGCGTCTTAGCCCTGCACTATTTCAGACTTTTATCAATTACCTGAAAGAAAACAAAATCATTACTAAGAAGTTTGTAGATGATACAAAGATTGGGGAAGTGATAAATAACGAAGAGGACAAGTGATGTATACAGAGCCATCTGGATCACCTGATAAGCCAGGTCCAAGCAAACAATGTGCGTTTCAGTATGGTCAAATGTAAAATCATACATCTAGATTGAAAGAATGTAGGCCATACTTACTGGACGGGGGACTATCCTGGGAAGCAATACTGAAAAAGGTTTTGGGCTCAATGTGATCCTTGGATGTATAAACAGGGGAATATCAAGTGAGAGCAGAGCTTATACACCTCTTTATTTGGCAGTAGTGCGATTGCTGCTGGAGTACTGTGTCTAGAATTCAAGAAGGAGGTTGACAAACTGGAGAAGATTTAGAAAAGAGCCACGAGAATGATAAACAATTGGAAAACACTACAATAAAAGGTGTGATTGCAACTCGGGTGCATCTACCCATGCTAGCTTTAGTTTAGCCAAGACAGCTAAAAACAGCAGTGGAGCCATGCGGTGTGGGCTTCAGCATGGGCTGTACAAGCCCGCTTGGAAGCCTGGGTAAGTGCTTGCATTCCTAGTCTGCACCGGTGTGGCTTCACTGCTATTTTTAGCTATGCTAGCTAGATTAAAGCTAGCGCATATGTCTACCTGAGATGTAATCACTTTCTTCAAGTGCAGTGTAGATATACCGCTAGTGAGAGAGCGAAATCTGATTAGTTTATCAAAGAGAAGGTTAAGGGATAATTTGCTCATAGTCTGCAAGTACCTACATAGGGAACAGAAGTTTGATAATAGATGGCTCTTTAATCTAGCAGAGAAAGGTATATAACAAGATTCAATGGTTGGATGCTGAAGCTAGACAAATTTAGACTGGAAATAACAAGCAATATTTTGAACAGTGAGGGTAATCAGTCATTGGGACAATTTACCAAGCACTGTGGCGGATTCTCTATTACAACAATTTTCAATTCAAGATTGAACTAGACTCTAGAGCATAATCTTTTACAAAAACATCCAAACAGGAAGTCCTAGGGCTTGTGTTATGCAGGAGGTCAGACTAGATGATCTCAGTGGTCCCTTCTGGCCTTATAATCCACAAATTATATAATTAATAATTTGTATTGTCATAGCACCCAAGAGCCTCAATCATGGACCAGGACTCCATTGAGCTCTGTACAAACACAAAACAAAAAGACAGTCCTTGCCCCAAAGAGCTTATGATCTAAGTATAAGCAAGAGATGACAGATGGATACAGCCAGTTGGGGGGATACAAATAAACAATGAGATAGTATTGGTCAGCATAAGAGGCTGTGGTCTCAGCATGCCAGCAGCCTAACCATGGTCAATTTTTTTTGTAGGCATCACAGCAAAGGAACGTAGACACCAAGAAGTTGTAATAGAAATGTTGACTGGTTCTTACAGAGCTATGGTACATGGGTGTCTTGGTTTTCGTGTTCTTTCTATATTTAATTCTTCTTAAATAGGCTATTTTATATTCCTTTTATGGTTCAAATCATTTCTGGAGTTGATCAGCATGATACCATTGTTTTCAGGTACAACAACTGTATTCTGCTAAATTCTGAGGTCCATGCTCAGTCTACACTTAGACAAACTCTCACTGGAATCAGCGGGAGTTTGCCTGAGACAAAAGTGAGTGAAATTTATTGTTTTGTTTTTGTTTACCCACCATGTCTGTAATTTTGATGAGCTAGATTGTTCTGTTACTAATGAATGAAAAATTGTTTTGACTGTTGTTCAGCAACCTGACTGCTTTTGCAGCTTGATGCTTTATAAAGAAAATTATAAAGATTATTAAAATGAATAAGCAAGTCTATGATTTGGTTGATTAGGAACTAGTCATAACCCAAACTGTGTGGTACGGTACTTTATGATTTGATCACATCCAGTCATTTTATATACCAGTTTTATTTTAAAAATCAGTAGCTGCACTACAACACTGCATTGCAATCCTCCTCCCATAGAAGTAGGATGACCAGACAGCAAATGTGAAAAATCGGGATGAGGTGGAGGGTAATAGGCGCCTATATAAGAAAAAGACCCAAAGTAGGGACTGTCCCTATAAAATCGGGACATCTGGTCACCCTACATGGAAGTCAATGGCAAAACTCCCTTTGATTTGAATGACAATTGGTTCAGCCCCCTAGATTACATCATTGCTTCAATGTACAGTGCTAACACCAACAGGGTTCCTCCCATGTAAAACAATGAAGAACAACATATTTTCCTTATTAGTATATTTCCTAAAGCTGTTCTTCAGGGAAATGCATATTAGTATTCACAGTTAACCGAGTCCTATTGCCTCAATTACCACAACAAATAGTAAGCTATTGTACACAGGCTTTATGATAAGGCATAAGGAAATATGCAACTCATATACTTACTGTGGTTGCGTCGCTGGCAAGGAACGTCTAATGATTGAATGAACTTGTCTGTAAACATCCAGTTTAGACATGCATCGGCAGGATGTATGATTAGCAAAACTGACTGTTACAGGTTTAGGGCCATGAGACAGCGGCACAGTAATCTCAAATAACTACAGAAAGGCAAAAGAGAAAAGAACCACTTATAAATCAGAGTATACTTGAAAAGAAAAACTGAGTGTACAAAATGAAATGTAAATGAGATAAAATCTAGATTCTTGTTCTACATCCCTATTCAGTATTAATGACTTAAATTACCATTATGCACCTGATGAGTATAACAATTAGGTAATTATACCTTCCATTAAAATAGCACTTTTTCCTGCATTACGAAGTCTTTCACGTCTCTATCATTTGCATACTAGAGTATTTGGGAGGTAAGGAGAAAGTAAAAAGCAGAGTGTATAAAGAACACATTGTTCCAGAGAAAATGACTTGCAGACTTGCTGATATTTTTAAAACCAAAAATAAATATTTGCAAGGTACTATCCTCATCAAAAGGTTGTGTATTAAAAGTGTAAAAGTGGCACTTTTACAATGTGGAATATTGGCTATGCAATTACAAAGACGTGTAAAACAGTAATACTGGATTTCAGTCAAAACACTTCTGTATGAAGGGAGCATATTTATTGTGTCCTGCAGCATGATTTTTTTTTGGTAGTGTTGTTCACTTTGGATCAGTTTTATGGTAACCTTTAAAGTCCCATCTGTATTATTAATATTTGTTATTGTGTTTATAGTAATATTGGACAATAATACCTGATGTCCCACTTGGACACAAAACATTTCTGTTTTTCTGTAAAACAAGCAACAATACTGAGCAAGACTCTTAAAAATGATACAGGGTGGAATGAGTGAGGTTGGGATGAATAACAGGAAAGAAGGGAAAATCATTTCAATTACTTAATCCAAAACTTTTCCTCTGGATGCAGAATAAAATCAGGAGAAGTCATTTGGTCCTTAGTTTTTAAACTCCAATAGTTTCCACTGATGGGATTGTGCAACGTAACAATGAATTAGCGCTGAGCTGGCATACACTTGCTAACCCTATGATCTTTTATGTTAAACTGTTTTATACTCCTAACATACAAGCAACGTGAAATGTAGTTACCACTTAACATTTACAGGTTTTATTTTAAAGTTTCAAAACACTTAAGACATATGAAGAATAGGGAAAATTTATCAAATAGTTCCAAGCACAGGAAAGGTCGGGTTCTGCTCCTAAATTAACTGGGCTTGATTCCACGACTTTTATGTTTTATGCTGGTGTAACGCCATTGGTGCTACTCCAAAGTACGTAATAATCCAATGTAAAATGGGAGTAAAGTTGCAGTAAATAAAACAGCCTGTGCTTTATCTTCACTAATGTTATTAAGTAGCAGTCTAAGGTAAGCCTAGAAATATACTGTTTTATTAAATTAATAAGAAAAGCAAAGTTCAGATTTCTGCCATTTATAAGACATTTTCAACTTCAAACATCTGTTATAAACAAACACAGTCATTAATTATAGTAACAATGCCACCCTTAAAGTTAAGAATTTTAAAATTTCAATTTACTACTTATTTCTGGTGCATAATGGTATTTACTTCCTGCATTTCTCTTAATTGGCTAGTGAAATGCAGTAATGTCAGTTAACCTTTATGTGTATTCAATTTCACTTTCAGGTTGTTAGTGCTGCAGTGTTTATGTTTCAAACACTTCAACGTGATGTTAGTTAATGATTTAAAAATTGTAGAAATAGTACTAAGGAAGTTAGTTTTTACAATGTGAATTTTGTCCAAATTTTGATGACAGTGTCCCTTTAAAGATATTTGGCAGTAATGGGGCCTTTTGTTGGCAGTCTCATCAGAAACCAAGGACTGAATGAGCACAGGGATTCTTTTTTTCTATTAGAGAAGTCTGAATTACCACTGCCTGTGCTGCACCTTTTCTGTTAACAAACAGAGGACTTTTATTCTACAGTCCTGTGAGTCCAGCAACTTTTAGGAGTATTAAATTACTGTGAATATTTTTAAGTGATCATTTGCAACAGAGTTTCTAAAGATTGTAAATAGATTTGTCTACCGTTGTGGATTAAAAATAAACAATCAGAAAGCAGATTCACTGATCGTCCAACCTGATGAAATGGTCATCTATCTAGGGAGCTGCTATAGGAAGAATGATGTCATTAATTCAGTGCAAACTAGCAAAACTGTATTAACATTTAGACTCTTGCTTCAGTTGGAAAAATAACTCTAAGATTAGGTTCACACAGGGATTAGCAGAATAGGTCAAGTCAAAGGATGAGTCCATTTTTAGTTTAAAGATTCGTGCTATTAAAATGAATTCTGAACTGATGTCTGCCTCTCTCAAGCATAGTTATCACCAAAGAGACCTCCTGGGTCTTCACTAAGAGTTCAACACAGACCCCTAAAAGGAGGCTTCTTATCAACTTTTTATTAGATTTATAATCCCTTTTGCCTAACGATCCACTGCTGGCCCCTTCCTTATCCTGCCTATTCTAGCAGTACTGTCAAATTCATGACTACACACATTCTTACCAGTATATCACATCCAAAAAAAGCATGTAAAAAGTAATTGTAAGTACACAAATAAAGCAGAGATGTAGGTTTTTTAACTAATCTCATTTTTATATGGCTATCGTACTAAGTGCCTATTTATTTGTCTAAAAGACATTCACCAACCACAGACCACGGTATTTGTTTTTGCTACAGTACACTACATGTACAAACTAGTTGGAAGATTGTTCATGTTTTGGTTTTCATTACAGTTTGCTTGCTTTAGTTTAATAGACACAAAGGAACAAATTTTCAAAAGTGGCTTTTATTTGTGCACACAGAGCCACACGAGAAGACCTTTGCATGTGTGTGCACAAACACACATACACACACACGTACTAGCTCTTCTGTGTGTCTGTGATATAATTCACACATGAAACCCAGTGGGTTTTTTGCAAATTCTAGCACTTGTGTATACCAAGTTGTGCACACAAAAAACAGGATGAAAATAAGGACGACATAAAAGGATTTACAGATGTGAAAACAGGTTTATCACATTGACTCTCCTATACACATATGAACTTTTGGAATAAGACAAAGGAGGTTTACTTCATTTTATATTACAATCACACAGACATTTTTCGGTTTCCCTATTCTCATTTATGAACATGCACACCACCCCCAAGCCCTAAATGAAACAGTACTATAGGTAGAACTGGAAAAATCTATTATCTGAACACTCTTTAATATCTGATCTCTAATATCTGAGACCAAGTCTCGGCTGCAGCCAAGCTGTGATTCATGCAGGAACAAGGATGAGGGACAAAGTTGGGTTCAACACATTTTTCTACCTCCTGTATTTTTAGGCCATCTGGCTGCCACTTCTACCCATTATGTAAATTAGACTGTTGCCTTGGATTTAAGGGGTGTGTATACCCCAGAATGTAATGAAGCCAATTGCAACCATATTATGTGCATTCAGCCACCCTAAATTAACAAAACAAACACCACATAATTGTTAATTTAAAAACAGGCTTTCAGAAGCAAAGGTTCTGAAAACCCTGGGTAACAAGACTACACTCAGGATTGCGAGGGAGAGCAGTACAGGACTATTCTTGCAGCACGAGGCCACCTGAAGAAGTCCTCTCTGTCTCAATTATTCCCCAAGAGCTACTTCTGCCCTATTCATGCTGCTGGAACAGCGTAAACACTCTGGAAAAAACACATCTCACCAAACATCTAAAAGTAGGGTTTAACAACTGTGATGGGGCAAGGCCAGATGGCTACAGTAAAGTACTGAGAAACAGGTATGTTAGCCCCAGGCTAAACAAATCCCTAGTACCCTGGTAACCAAATGGCAGTTGCTCCAGGTTAATCAAGGCACCTGGAGCCAAATTAAGATCTTTCTAGAAGGCAGTAGAGATAGCTACTTTAAATTAGAACACTGCAGCCATCAAGGCAGGCTAATCAGGGCACTGGGTTTAAAAAGGACTCACTCCAGTCAGCAGGGAGGAGCCAGAAGGAGAAGGCGCTGGGAGCAAGAAGCTGAGAGGTACTGCTGGAGGATGAGGAGGACAAGAGTTATCAGACACCAGGAGGAAGGTCCTGTGGGGAGGATAAAGAAGGTGTTTGGAGGAGGCCATGGGAAGTAGCCCAGGGAGTTGTAGCTGTCATGCAGCTGTTACAGGAGGCACCTATAGACAGCTGCGATCCACAGGGCCCTGGGCTGGAACCTGAGTAGCGGGCAGGCGCCGGGTTCCCCTCAAACCTCCCAACTCCTGATCAGACATAGGAGGAGCTGACCCAAACTGTGGGTTCCACAAGAAGGGAAGATCACTGAGGTGAACAAATCCGCCAATAAGCACAGGACCCACCAAGGTAGAGGAGGAACTTTGTCACACAACGTTTAGCTGAAATGGAGATGAATACAGTTTGTCCTTGTCTACATTTACATTTAAATCATATTTAGTACCAGTTCAGCAGCATATGTTAACTGTTGTCATTAGTAGTTCCATTTTATCATGTAAACAAGGCCTCAGTTATCAGTATAAAACTAGACTAAATCCTTTGACTTCTGTGAACTCTCTTGAACGTATACTGCTATTAACTAAATAGAATTTAGTGGAGTATTTCATATTACCTACAAGCAGATGCCATGCATAGGAAAAGTCAAAATAACACAGTATACTAATCTATGTCACAGACTATATTATATTAGTTATTAAATTTCTGTTCCTCGTTTTTGTTAAATGCCACAGGCTGTAAAAAAACCAAACACAGAACACCAATTCTCCTGACTGGAAGGGATACCGTCATCTGCCTTACTGAAGATATTTTGTCTTCCTCTCTCTATTTGTGTCAGAATAGGCTACTGAGAACTCTGAATCATACAGGAAGAGTTCATATTTGTACCTATTTCTTCTTCTAGAAGCATGTCATTCAACCACTTCATTATAATCAAGATTCTGAAGCATAACCTACTACTACAGGAAATATTACTACAGGTTGAACCTCTCTAGTCTGGTTTGGCACCAGTCAGGTCCCAAAGGTGCTAGAGAATTTGCTGAACCACGGGAGGTCAATGCAGAGTGCCAGTGGGTCTCCTTAGGTGCAGGAAGTAGAGGTGGAGGGGTGTGTGTGTGCTGCAGCATCCCCGGGCTTTGCGGCCAGTATGGCCCCCCACCCTGAGGCCCCACTGCTAGCCGGGATCCCAGCCACCGGCTCCAGGTCCTCATCCATTCTCCCAGAGCTTGAATGCCATGAATCAGCTGTTTGTGGCACTCTGGAAGTGCTGGGAGGGAGGAGGAGGAGATAGTAAGCATGGGGTTGCCAGCGCACAAGAGGTGCAGGGAAAGGGGGGCAGAGAGGGGAGTTTAGCACCAGTGGATGCTCCGTTCCCACTAACTTTTCCCTGTGGGTGCTCTAGCCCTGGACCACCCATGGAGTTGGTGCCTGTGCTGGACCACGGATGTGGCCGGACCAGGGAGTGACTCATAGGTCAGAAGGGACCAATATGATCATCTAGTCTGACCTCCTGCACAAAGCAGGCCACAGAACCCTACCCATCCACTTCTATAAAAACCCCTAACTTATGTCCAAGTTATTGAAGTCTTCAAATTGTGGTCTGAAGACCTCAAGCAGAGACTCCACCAGCAAGTGACCCATGCCCCATGCTACAGGGGAAGGCGAAAAACCTCCAGAGCCTCTGCCAATCTGCCCTGGAGGAAAATTCCTTCCCGACCCCAAATATGGCGATCAGCTAAACCCTGAGCATGTGGGCAAGGCTCCCCAGCCAGCAGTCAGGAAAGAATTCTCTGTAGTAACTCTGATCCCATCCTATCCAACACCCCATCGCAGACCATTGAGCAGACCTATCTGCTTGATAATCAAGAACAATTGCCACAATTAAACTAGCCCTATCATATCATCCCTTCCATAAACTTATCCAAACTTAGTCTTAAAGCCAATATGTTCTGCCCACTACTCCCCCTTTGGAAGGCTGTTCCAAGAACTTCACTCCTCTAAATGGTTAGAAAACCTCATCTAAATTTCAAGTCTGAACTTCCGCCTAGTGTCCAGTTTGTACAGATTTGACCTTAAGCTTAAATAATTCCTCTCCCTCCCTAATGTTAATCCCCCTGATATATTTATATAGAGCAAGCATATCCCCCCGGAGTCTTCTTTTGACTAGGCTAAACAAGCCAAGCTCTTTGAGTCTCCTTTCATATGACAGGTTTTCCATTCCTCAGATCATCCTAGCAGCCCGTCTCTGAACCCGTTCCAGTTTGAATTCATCCTTCTTAAACATGGGAGACCAGAACTGCACACAGTATTCCAGGTGAGGTCTCACCAGTGCCTTATACAACGGTGCCGGATTAGAGAGGTTCAACCTGTACTGGAAATTGTGTTTAATCAAAGAATTATTTTGTGTATTAATTTTTGAAAATTTAAAATAGATCAAGGTTCAAATTCTGCTCTCAGCAGCACCAATGAAGTCAATGGAGCTGAAGTGGAAGCAGGATTTGGTGTCACATTGTTCTCACTATGAATCAATTCAATTAAACAAGGTTTGACACTTAGTAATGTCTCCTCTCTTTTGTTTGCATCTTTAATTCATTTCCTGTTAGTCCTTGCACTCCATCTGATCCAGCAATGAACCCAACATCTGTGGTCACTCTGCGGCATGTTTGGCAGTGTAATAGCCAGCTATCAATCTCTAGTATGGATTTTCCAAGCAGAAATGCAGCATATATTTATGACTAGCTCGTTGGCTGGTTTCTTTTCTGGCACTACTGCTGGCTATCTCATGGACGTGAAATTACTTCTGGGACTGGCCAGAGGTCAGGCAGCTGATAGACTGTCTGAACTGTCTTGTTTAGCTAAAGGTTACTTTTATTTTATTCACATAAGGCCATATTCACCCTCCACCCCCACATCAAGACCAAATTTAATAAAGTTGGATTTTGCAGGCAAGAATCACATCCCTTGCAACCAGTCTCTTTGCCCAGCCAGTCCCAGGTTTTGTCTCACTCACTATAATTCCTCATCAGATCTATCTCCCATCCCTGACCAGCCAGTCCCAGTCTCCCCACTCCTACAGACACAGTCTCTATTGTATTTCTCCCCAGCTCTCAGGCCCAGTTAGGGGGACCAGATATCCCGATTTTATAGGGACAGTCCCAATTTTTGGGTCTTTTTCTTATATAGGCTCCCATTACCCCCCACCTCGGTCCTGATTTTTCACATTTCCTGTCTGGTCACCCTAGGCCCAGTCAGTCCCAGTTTCCCCTCCCCGTAACCAGCCTTCAGTCCCAGTCCCCACCCACAAATTCCTTGTCCTAATCTTGGCAAAGTTGTAACAACAGGCATTGCTACCAGCACCACGTATACTGTATCGATGAAATTCATGTACAATTTTATCATAAATGAAATAATTTCCTCATCCCTGATACCTTGGAGATGTCCTGGAGAATGAAACAAATAGCAAGGTCTCTGATTTGAGTAAAACCCAAACCTTGCTTATAACATTGAAAACATAGTCCAAATTTTGCCTCAATTCCTGTGCATGGGGGAGTTGCATAGTATAAGTGAGTTCAAAGTTTAGTTCCATCTGTAAACTAGAAGGATATATTTTTTCTTTAAAGTTCCTAATGAAGGTCTCCATGACTGACTATTATTTTTAAATAATAGAAATAATTATTTTCAAATTTATTTTCTCTTTTCAGTGTATATTTAAGGTAGAAGTTTGCTCATTTTCCAGTCCAGATGCTGATAGAGACAAGCATTTTTTTCTGCTCCCAGCTAGAGATCATGTACAATAAACAAATTTATTTTAATTAGAATAAAATGTAACTTCCTGTTTTGTAAAACTACTAATAAATGTGTTTCACCACCAAAATCATATTTGTTCTTCTGGTTGCATTTTCCTGTCTTGCATACTTCAGACAGTAAGTGTTATTTTTATATTTTACTTCTCAAAGCATTTAGATAAAATGGTTAATAATAGCAGCTTGATATAGTACTTTGAAGCATTCATTATCAGATAGCTGACTTTCTTGGTATGCTAAGTGCATGAGGTTTTACTTTGAAAAGAAGGCTTTGTTTACAGACACATTATTATAATGTGCACTTTGTTGAACTTTATTGTCTAAATATTTCTAAGAACATTTCTATAAACTAGCTTTTCATGAGTAACCATACACATTCATCTTTGTAATTTATAATATATGTTAATTATTTTTGGGTGGAGGCAAACAGACTAGCTGATAACCCCTTATCAAAATTGTTTTTTTCAATCCAGATACCTATTGCACACCACTACAAATCAAATATGAGTGTAAGATAACACGTATAGTGTGTCATACATAACACTTAATTTTTCACCTTTTAAAAATAAAATCCTAAATGTTTCAGCACCAGGACTCTTAATTTTTTAAATGGAAAACAAAGCCGTGTACAAAATGTTATCTGGCTGACCATATTAAGATGTCTAGGAAATCAGCTGAATTAGCCATTGATAAATTATTTCATTATCATTATGGAAAGCTTGCAAAAGTGCCAGACAAATGCTCAATATTTATAGCTATATTTACAGGAATTTACAACTAAGATCTGTACAAATATAGTTTATAGTAAACCCTCATTATGTCACGTTTTTACACTCATTATTGCCAAAAGAACTGGTAGAAGAGTACAAAAATCAACAAAAACCTAGCCAAATATTTTAAAACATATAAACAAACAAAAAAGTGAAACATAGGGGCTGTCACATCAGAGCAGATCATTGATTCATTTAATCCAGGATTCTACCAGATGAAGAACCTAGGTACAGGTCTCTGTCAGTACATTGCTGTCTGTGGGAGGTCCGAGGTAGTGGCCAAAGAACACTTCAGTCCTACCTTTTAGAGCATGTTAAGATCCAAGGGAAACCAGGAACCAAAATACCACAATTCAAAACAGGGTGAATCCAAGCAGCTTTTGGTGGGATCCCTTCCTTCCGTTCAGGGCTTGTCTCTACACTCTACATGTTCAGCTGTTCCTCCTGGGCCTGGCTGTCCCTTCTGGCAGGGGTTTACCCTGCTGGCAAGCTAGCTCACACTCTGGCCTGCAGTCAGGCTCCTCTCTCATCAAGAGAAGCTGCCGCTGTTCTCCTTCCTTGTCAGCCCTGAACTGCATGAAGTTCTCCTCTTTTTAGCTCCCCTTGCCGTGCCTCACATTTACTGTAGGTGTATGTGGTGGGGCCAACTGGGTCCACAGGCTCTCCTTACCATCTCCTTGTCAGCGTGGGACATACCTGAATGTGACATGCTCACGTGCACATGCGCACACAGGCACGCCCCCCCCACCCAATATACCAATAGTTCTTGATTGTAAAAAAGTTTAACATGGGGGAATATTTACCAGTCCCAATCTATTCAAGCCTAGAACTTATGCTATCAAACAGGAGAGAGACTCCTCTTCCTTTGTAGAGGAATGTTCAGATATACAGTAAGTTGATATATCCTGTATGAAAATCTAAAGACGACGACAAGGAGGAAAGTATGAATTGGGTTTGTTTCTGCTTTGTTTATTTGTTGGGTTTTTTTTTTTTGAATCTGGCTTCCTTTGTTTCTGTTTATTAAGTATATCTGAGTCAAGAAATAGGTAACTGGAATGCTGGACTAAGCTGGTACCTAACTTTTCCCTCAATTAAACTGCTGAGTCTTCCTTCTTAGCTGTCTTACATCACTGGAACTACATGCAACAGAAAGGACTGAACAGCACTCATGCTAAAGCTCATAAAAAACCACCCAAGGTTGCTGTGAGGCGCTGTTAGACATTTTATGTAAATTCATAAAGGAACCATTTCAATTTTGAGAGGTTTGCCCTATGACATGCTTCAGGAAGCCTTGGAATGTGAGTTCTCTCACTTGAAATACTACCTTCATCATTGCTAATAAAACAAAAGTGGATATCACAGAATGGATCCTCTATTTCATAATATTATCCATTTTCCATATTTCTCCATTTTTGTAAATCTGAGATTAAAATCTCCATTTTAATATCTGGGATCAAAGCTTATGTATAAAAGCATTTAAAGTTAATAGATGGTACAGCATATTATTTATTCTGGTATTTTTGATAGGCTGGTACTTTATGCACAGTTGGACAAAAAATATCTGGCTTAATTTTCAATGTTTGTCTTTCATTATATTATATTCTCATATGCTTATTTTATAGTCTACAATTAAAGAAGATATCATCATAGTGGTGTATATTCAACTGATTGAAATCACCTCCTGTGAATAGTAGGAGTTCTCTAGACACTGGTCTTTTTCATAGAATATTAGAGTTGGAAGGGACCTCAGGAGGTCATCTAGCCCAACCCCCTGCTCAAAGCAGGACCAAGCCCCAGACAAATATTTGCCCCAGATCCCTAAATGGCCCCCTCAAGGACTGAGCTCACAACCCTGGGTTTAGCAGATCAATGATCAAACCACTGAGATATCCCTCTCCCCCTCACTTCATTGAGATCAAGTGAAGAATAAGTTTAATATTTGATACATCTGCTATATCCTGCAATGGCAGTGAATAGATTTGATAGTCTCTTCCATCTTTAACTTCTGTTATCTTATTTACATATGTAAAGACAGTAAACACAAGAGTTGAATATGTCAAACTACACTTTACTTCCAAAGCATAACAGCCAGATAAACAAATCAGAGATTTCTTTCAAAGAATTTGGAGATATACTTGCTATTTAAATTAGAGCTATTTACCTCAAGCATAATTAGTAATGTGTATTCTGTGCCATAACCCAAATGCAATCCTCACAGCCAACGCTGGCAGCACTGGTTTGCCTTCACCTAACCCTTGCACTCCTGGAGTGCAAGCAGTCAAATTATGGCAGATTCTGCTGTAAGTTTTACAGTTCGAAAGAGGATTCTTGCATCTTCTCCTTTCCTGCACATTTGCATTGGAGAAGCCATAATTGGGCCTATTAACTTTAAAAGATACAAACATAAAAATATGGATGGTTCAATTTAATTTAATTTAAAAGCTCAAACAAGTTCAAAACCAAGGTGTGGCTGAATGATCCTGTACAAAAAGACTCTGAAGAAACTTATCCAAAGTATAAATTTACACATGAAAGTAAAAACTTTACTATATACTCAAAAGTTTTACCCTCCAGAATTCTCAGATCCTGTTCATGATCCTGTAGGTATCTGATACAAATACACTGAAACACTTTTCTCTTTTTAAACCATCATTTTATCAATCATTCAAGATAGTATGGCTTAGTGGATAAAGCGCTGAACTGGTATTCAGGAGACCTAATTTCTGTTCCCAGCTCTGCTATTGGCCTGCTAGGGTATGTCTACACTGCAGCAGATACGGGCCTCCCATCTCATACACATGGTAAAAATAGCAGTGTGCTGTTGTAGCTTGAGAACTCTAATCTTGGGGATCAGGTGGGCTTCAGAGCCCAAAGCTCCAGCCTAAACTGCAATGTCCACACTGCTATTTTTAGCACGATCGCTTGAGCCCTGCTAACAATAGATCAAGCCCTGCTAGTGAGAGTTTATCTACCCAAGATGGGAGGATCGCTCCCAGCTACAGTGTAGACATACCCCTGGTGACCTTGGACAAGTCACATACTGCTCTGTGCCTCAGTTTCCCCATCTGTTAAACTGGAATGATGACACTGGTGTCTTTTGTAAAGCATGTGGAGAGCTATGAAAAGTACATCATCAAGCCACAACACACACGTCCAGAGTCACCAAATGACATACTATTTTTAATAATACTTAAATCTTGCAGGCTTGAAATTACAATAAAGAACTTTTGGATGAGAACAAGTGTAAGACTATAATCAGAGAATCTGTATAACCATCTATGTGATTGTAACAGAAATGCTTTTCAAGGAACACAGGTTTTACCCCATCTGTATAGTTTTTTGAAATTCTTGAAAACAAGAGAGTAGATTCTGTACCTGCATCTCTTGAGAAGGTGCAGCCGAGATAGGGCAGGGTAAAGTACATTAATAAAAAGAATCCCCAACTGCCTCTCCAGAAAAGCTATCAAAATCCAAATAAAGGCAATGATTAATATATTTTTTACACATCCATCTTTATTTAAATCTTATTTCTGAGTCACTGTCTGGTCAATTCTTTATATACAGACTACCTTGAGATAATGCCATTCTTTCTGGTACATACAAATTAACATTTTGTATCAGAAATTACTGGTCATAAACAGTTGAGGACCTCACCTTAAGGCAATGCTTTGTGTAAATTATCCTTTCCCTCTTGCATGAAGCACCATATTTTTGTAATTCGCCTCTCCACATCCCAATTTGTATTAACTGTACTATGTTTTTCTGAAGAACTGTGGTTTATTTTGGCAGCTTTCATGACAAGTAATTGACTCTTGGTTTCCATGACTTGTGATCTGTACACTTCCTAAACTGACACTATAGGGTAAAGTACAGGCCAAGTATTCCAGTGTAACCGAGAGTAGAATTTGGCTAGAAAGCTTTCCAGCAAGAGGACGAAAGTTTGTTTGGTTCAAAAACAGAAAAAAAAACAAACACACACACACACACACACAACCCAAACCTTTTCTATACTACAAATGAGGAAAATAAATTGTAGTTTGATAGCTGGTGAAATATAGTTCATCCTTTTATCATTACCTAAATTGCCTTTAGGTCACATCCCTCTCTTTTGAAAAATTACATTGAATTTTGTGGGTAATATATAAACTGATAACAGTGAAAAAAATCAAGTCAAATGATGCATTTAACTTCTGTTAATATATTAGCTTTCATTATGCCACCTTCTGCAATTTAAATCTTACACTGTAAACTAACATTATCAAACATTATCAAAAGAAAACTTATTGACTCTGTATTGGTGCAACAGCCAATATTAACATTACTTACTAAATCATTATTTGTCAGATTAAACAGAAAAAAATACATGGGAAAAACAGGCCCATAGTTCATAAATGACTCAAGCATTCTTCTGACCCATACATCTCCAAACTGTGCATATGAACATAATGTAAATCTCAAATATTGCAAGCAATTTTAAGCTGGTAGCATGTTTCCTGTGAGAACAGTTCCTCTAAAACATATATTTCAAACTATTTTGAGAAATGTTTTCCCTTGAGAGATTATTACTGTACTCATGGAATGCACTGATTTAGAACTTTATGCTCACTTCCACCTCAATGATCAGAGAGAAACCAAGAACTGTGGGTCTTGCCAGCAATGGCACAAAATGGGGAAAGATGTCAGTAAGGCATGGTCTCAACCTTCCTTGAAGAAGCGCCTTTATGGGCATTGTAGCTGAGATGAAGGCAGCATAGAACTAGGAACTGGTTCCTTTTCCACCAGATTCTCTCTCAGTCTAGGGAGTAGAGCAATTTAATTGCTGTTGCATCACCCAGATGCTATGGAAATAAATACTTTATAAAATGCATAAATTAATACAAAGTCAGTTTCTTCACTGGATAAACCACCACCACCAAACTTAAGATGTTACTGAAAGACAGAAATCAGAGAAGGAAAAGGTCTGCTGTATTGAGTTACCTAGTCCAGGGGCTCTCACACATTTTCATGTTGTGGACCACATCTGAATAAAAAAATTGTCTTCTGGACCGTCTCCCCTCCCATGTGTATAATCTCTCTGTGCCAACTACATCAATTACTTTTGTGGGGAAAGTGATATCAGGAAAGCATACGCGTTTCTTTAGCTGTCTTTTAGTCTCCAGTTATTGGCCCTAAACACTGGAATTCATTTTGCATTGGTCTGTACGACTAATTTGTTTTCTCACGCCTTTTTTGAATGGCAATGCTAGTTTACCCTCAGGAATACCAATGGAGATCTACTATGGCAACTTGTGTGATAGCTTTTATGGAAATCAAACAATGTATAGCAAATAGAAAAAACGGTTACTCATCTTTTTGTTAACTGTTGTTCTTCGAGATGTGTTGTTCATGTCCATTCCAACCAGGTGTGTGTGAGATGCGTACACGCCAGCGGTAGATTTCCCCCTAGCAGCACCATAGGGTTGGCCTGTCCTCCCCCTGGAGTGGCACCTCCATTGTGCCCTGTATGGGGGCCCGCCGACCCTCCACCTCCTCAGTTCCTTCTTGCCGGCACTCCAACAAAGGGGCAGGAGAGTGGGTATTGGAATGGACATGAACAACACATCTCAAAGAACAACAGTTACAAAAAGCGAGTAACCATTTTTTTCTTCTTCGAGTGATTATTCATGATCACTCCAAGCAGGTGACTCACAAGCCTGAGTTTAGGCGGTGGGGTCGGAGTTCACTGCGGATTGGAGCACTGCATGGCCACAGGCTGCATCGTCTCTGGCCTAGTGTGACGTGAATGTATGAATTGAAGACCACCTAGCAGCTCTGCATATTTCCTGTGTCGGGACCTGAGTCAGGAACGCCGCGGAGGAGGCCTGTGCCCTTGTGGAGTGGTCTGTGATTGGCGGGGCAGGTACCTTAGCCTGATCGTAGTATTAGAGGATGCAGGCCATGATCCATGAGGAGATACGCTGTGATGAGACTGGGAGCCCCCTCATCCTGTCGGCCACAGCAACAAAGAGTTGGATCAATTTCCTGAACAGTTTGGTTCTTTCAATATAGAATGCCAGGGCCCTGCGAATGTCTAGGGAATGCAGCCTACGCTCCGTGCTGGAGGAGTGTAGTTTAGGATAGAACACAGGGATAAAAATGTCCTGACCCATGTGGAATTAGGAGACCACCCTGGGAAGGAACACCGGGTCTGGCCTGAGTTGGAGTTTGTCTTTGTGAAAAACAGCGTATGGAGGTTCGGACATCAGGGCTCTGAGCTCTGATTCCCTCCTGGCTGAGGTGACAGCCACAAGGAATGCGACCTTATAGGAGAGATACAGTAATGATCACATAGCCAGGAACTCGAAGAGAGGCCCTGTGAGGGCAGAAAGGACCAAATTAAGGTCCCAGGCTGGGACAGGTTGTTGAGTGTGCGGGAAAAGCCTATCTAGGCCCCTGAGGAAGTGACCAACCAGTGGGTTTGCAAAGACTGAACCACTGTCAGCTCCTGGGTGGAACGCGGAGATGGCCGCCAAGTGGACCCAAACTGAAGACAGGGAAAGACCCTGCTGTTTCAAATGAAGTAGGCAGTCAAGGATGAGTGGGATTGGGGCGAGCAACGGGGCCTGTCCCTGCTGTTCTGCCCAGAAGGGAAACTGTTTCCACTTGGCCATGTATGTGGCCCTGGTGGAGGGTTTCCTGCTACCAAGGAGGACTTGTCTAACCTGCTGTGAGCATTGCATTTCTACTGGGTTTAGCCATGGAGCATCCAGGCTGCGAGGTGGAGCGACTCCAGGTTCAGATGCTGGAGATGGCCCTGATCCTGTCTGATCAGGTCCGGGAGCAGGGGAAATGCAAAGGGCTCCTGTACAGATATCTGCAGTAGCGACATGAATCAATGCTGGCACGGCCATGCCGGCGTTATCAGTATGACTCGAGCATGATCCCTGCGAATCTTGAGGAGTACCCTGTGGACCATCAGAATCATAGGGAAGGCGTAAAGCAGGCCACCTTCCCATGAGAGGAGGAAGGCCTCCGTGAGAGACCCTGGACTGCGTCCCATGAGGGAGCAGAACCGTTGGCACTTCCTGTTGTCCCATGAGGCAAACAGGTCTATCTTGGGATAGCCCCAGAGACGGAAGGTTGAACATGCCACATCCCGGCGAAGAGACCACTCATGACCATGGAACGAGTTGCTTAGGGTGTCCGCTAGGCCGTTCTGCACCCCTGGAAGGTAGGATGCCATTAGTGAATTGCATCCTGTATGCAAAAGTCCCATAATGCGAGGACTTCCTGGCACAGGGGAGAGGAGCGTGCACCCCCGTTTGTTGATATAGAACATTGCCGAGGTATTGTCCACGAGGACTGCAACACACCTGCCCACCAAGTGAGATTTGAAGGTCAGACAGGCGAGACGCACCGCCCATAGCTCCCTGACATTGATGTGCAACGAGAGATCCTCTGGGGACCTAAGGCCTTGGGTCCTAAGATTCCCCAGATGCGTTGGATCGGGAGGGGAGCGGCATGCGTCTGTTACCAAGGATAGGGATGGCTGGGGGCTGGTGAAGGGTACTCCCAATGCAGACCTCCCATGGGTTAAGCCACCATCGGAGGGAATCTAACATCGTTAGGGGAAGCGTCACCACAGAGTCCAGCACATCCCTGGCTGGTCAGAACACAGTCACTAACCAGGACTGAACAGAGTGCAGCCTGAGCCCGGCATGGCTCACCACATAAGTGCATGCAGCCATATGCCCCAGCAACTTGAGGCAGTTTCATTACTGTATCTCTCCTATAAGGTCGCACGCCAGAGACCGAGAATGATGTCGGGCATGAACCGAAACCTGGACTCCGGTAGGTATGCTCTGACTTGCATGGAGGCCAGAACTGCCCCTATGAATTCTATCCGCTGGATGGGACACAGGGTAGATTTGGCCTCATTCAGCAGGAGGCTGAACTCGACGAAGGTCTGTCTGATAAAGACCACCTGAGCCTCCACCTGTGCCTGAGAGTGGCCCCTGATGAGCCAATCGTCCACCTAAATTTTGTGCTTGCGCAGGAAGGCTGCTACGACTGCCATGCACTTTATGAAGACCCTCGGGGCTGCTGACAGGCCGAAAGGCAAGACTGCGAACTGGAGATGGGTGTTGCCCACTATGAATCTGAGGTAACATCTGTGTTGAGGGATTGTTGCGATATAGAAATACGCATCCTTCAAGTCAAGGGTGGTGTATCAGTCCCTGGATCCATGGAGAGAATGATGGAGGACAGGGAGACCATACGGAACTTGAGTTTCTCCACAAACTTGTTCAGATGCCGCAAGTCCAGAATAGGTCTGAGGCCCCCTTTTGCCTTCAGTATTAGGCAATACCGGGAGTAGAACCCCCTGCCCCTGAGTTCTTGAGGAACTTCCTCCACTGCCCCTACAATAAGGAGGAACTGCACTTCCTAAATTAGAAGTTGTTCATGAGAGGGCTCCCTGAAGAAGGATGGGGAGGGGGGCTAGTGGGGCAGGAGGGAGGAGAATTGGATAGAATATCCTCTCTCTACCGTGCAGAGCACCCAACTGTCCGATGTGATTTGGAACCAGGCACAGTAGAAAGGGGACAGACGTGATGAAGAGGTAGGATTGGTAGGATCCAAAGTCCTGACTGGTAGGAGGACTGCTGTTGCCTCCTCCTGCCACTTCTGCTCCACCTACGTGAGGGCTCCGGGTGGTTCTGGGGCTGGTATGGCTGTGGGGCCAGCTGCGCCTGAATTGCCTGCACTGGGTGCCTGGAGTGTGCAGGCCCAGCGAGCGTAAGGTAGCCTTTGAGTCCTTTAGGCTACGGCTCCTCATAGGGGAGGTCCTGGATAGTCTGCTGGACCTCATGTGGAGAGACCCGAGACTTGAAGCCAGGACCTCCCGCCGCATCACCAGCCGAGTGGCCAGCATGTGGGAGGCTGCATCCACCACATCCAGGCCCGCTTGGAGGGATGCATATGAAATCAGTTTCCCCTCCTCCACCTGAGCGGAGAATTCCGTTCGCAATTCCTGGGGAAGGAGTTCAGCAAACTTGGACAAAGCTGAGCACGTCCAAGTATGTGTTACGGCCATACTGGCTCACTATAGCCTGTTGGTTGGCTGTAGTTGCAGACCCCCTGTTGAGTACACCTTTCTACCAAAGAGGTCCAACTTCTTGGCTTCCCTGTTCTTTCGTGTAGAGCCTTGAAACCCCTGACGTTCCCTTTGGTTGGCCGCATCTACAACCAGACAGTCCCGGGGAGGGTGAGCGTATAGGTGCTCATGGCCCTTGGAGGATACAAAGTAGTGCCTCTCTGTTCTTTTGGCCTTAGGGGCCAAAGAAGCTGGTGTCTGCCAAAGGATGTGGGATGTGTTAGCTATTGTTTTGATCAACGGCAGGGCGACCCTAGATGGGCCTGAGGGAGGAAAGATGTCCACTACTGGATTTACATTCACCTCGACCTCCTTCGCCTGCATCACCAGGCTCTATATGGCACATTTAAGTAGTTGCTGAAGCACCCAGTTGTCCTCTACAGCCGAAGCTGCTGAAGTTCCCGTGACCGCCTCATCCAGTGAGGAAGTGGAGATCACTTGCAGGGGACCTTCCTCACTACCCTCAGCCTCTGCAGGGTCCTGCAGCACATGGTACTCTGGTTGCATGGCCGGCGCAGATGTAGGATGTGGTACCACGACTGGTACCGGGGTCAATGCCGAACGACGAGGTGTGTTGGGCAGTGTCTGTGGCTTTGAAAACATGGCCCCCAAAAGTGCGAGGTCTGACTAGGCAGTGCTGGATTCTGTTGTGGCACATTCCTGTCAGACGGCGGTGCTGGTGGAGGAGGCATTTGCACCGGAGCCACCCACATTGAGGAGACAGATGCAGACCTGGAGCGCGGACCACGCAGCTGTCCCAGGGACTGATGGTAGGCCCAGGGAGTCCAGAATGGCCACTGGGAGGGCTGTTCCCACTGCTGCTGCCACGGCACCAGGTATGGTCATTGGCTTGCCTGTGAAGCCGACCTCCTGCTCCTTGATCTACTGGAGCGGTAGGATTCCACCTCCGACTCCGAGGTTTCCGAATATGAAGACCGAAGAGGAGCAGTACCCATTGTTGCTGGCGAGCAGTGCTGCAAGGCCGGGGAATGCTCTCTTTGCACCGTTACTGCTGGAGCGGTGCGGGGTGGGGACTGTGGCGTCATCATGGCTGGCTTGCCCCTTGATTGGATCGGGGGTCAGGCCGTCCCTGGCGGCTCTTCCCTCCGGAGCGGGGAGGCCGGTACCAGGAGGCTTAATAAGTCTGAGGCTGCCTCGAACGCCTCCGGCGTTGATGAGAGGCACACATCCTTGCTGCGGTCCGGGGACCAAAACTTTGGACTTGACTGCACTCCCACGGGGGCAGGAGACAATGGGACCTTGGGAGGATGCAGCTGTGGCACAGCTTGTTCCACCACACTTGTGGACCCCTCCAGCCTTTTAAGGTCCTGGTGTGGTGATCAGTTCCTCACCGGCCTCTTCTTTTTCGCAGGCACTGGTGATGGTGATCGGTGTCGCATGGAGGCTGATTTTCTACGTCCCGATTGTTTCTGGTGCCAGGACTTAAGAGTTCTTAGACCGGATCTCCTCTCTTGCTAATGGTGCCAGAGCGCTGCGCACCGAGGATGAGGTGCTGGGGGCCGGGTCGGCAGGCTCGGATCCAAGTGTGGCCATAAGGCCGCCTCCATTAGGAGCACTCTTAAGTCTCTGCTCTCTGTTCTTAAGAGTCCTGGGATGAAACCCCTTGCAGATACTGCACTGGTCCCTTTGGTGGCTCTCCCACGGCACCTCAAGCAGGAAGAGTGCAGGTCACTCTTCAGCATAAACTTCCCGCAGTCCACGCAGCGTTTAAACCCTGGGGACCCAGGCATGCCGCAGGACAGGACGACGATTACAAGAAGGGAGAAGCCCCCCAACAGCTATTAACTATCTTACAACTAACATTAACTCTAAACTATGAGAAAAAATGAAATATATACACTTAATAGAGACACTGCTAGGCTTGCTGTGAGAGCGAGCAAGTTCCAGCTAACCGTCACCAGCATAAAGAAGGAAGGAGGAGTGAAAAAAATGAGACTGGCATTTTTTACAGTGTGGTCCTTTGAAATTAGACCCGATATCCTTTTGTATGATGTTTTCTTTGCTCACTTCATTGCAATATAACAACGCTGAACCACTGCATAGCTTCAATACAATAATTTTCAAGTGCGCAAAAATGAAAAAAATAAGGTGTGTTAAGGTCTCTCCCTTTAAAAGGAAGTCTTCTGAAACTCACTGATCCTGGAAGTCACAGTACTCTTTCTAAGGAATTTTGCCGATGACTTCATTAATAGGAGGAAGATAGGAACCTAAATTAAGAAGTTCCTTGGCTTTGTGGAATAGGTAACCAAAGAAAAAAAAAGAAAAAGAAAACCTAGCTCCACCCACCACCATATAGTGCTACCTCTTTTGTCTAAGCAAGGCTTTGTTTAGTTCTTGGGAGCCTACCCCCCAAGAGCCTTCTGTCTTTAGTTCTGATATTTTCTTAACTGTTCATGTCAGGTCCCTCCAAAGACATTTATCACCTCTTAAAAGGCTACTTTCTTAAGATCTTGAAGAATGAGGTCACTACCAGTATCAGAAATATAAATGATGTCATAAACTGATGTAGCTCCACTGACATCAATGGACTGGTGCTGTCATAAAGCATAAGTCCCAATTCTGAACCTTAGCCTCCAAAATCTGGGTGCCTGCATGAAACCTCCAAGCTTAATTACCAGCTTAGATCTGATAGCGCTGCCACCAGCCAGAAATTCCAGTGTCTGGCTCACTCTGGTCTCCCCAAAACCTTCCCTGGGGGACCCCAAGACTCAGATGCCCTGAGTCTTACAACAAAGGGAAATAACCCCCTCCCTGGATGACCCTGGAAGATCACCCTGTTTCAATTCCTTGAAACGCAAACCAGAGAGATCAGGTTTCTCTCACCCTCACTCAGAGTCCCTGCAAATGCAAGCTTTGTAACTCTAACACAAAGAGATTTTCTCTTCCCCCCTGTCTTCTTCCTCCCACCAATTCCCTGGTGAGCTGCAGACTCAATCCCCTTGAGCCCCAACTAAAAAAAAATCCAACAGGTTTTAAAAAGAAAGCTTTATATAAAAAGAAAGAAAAAGACATAAAAATGGTCTCTGTATCAAGGTGACAATATACAGGGTTATTGGCTTAAAAGAAAACAAGATGAATAAACAGCCTTATTCAAAAAGAAATACAATTGAAAACATTCCAGCAAACTACACACATGTAAATACAAAAACAATATAAAAACCTATATTGTCTTATACCTGTACTTACAACTGGGAAACAGAAGATTAGAAAGCCTGAAGGTAGAGAGATCCTCTCTCAGAGCCGAGAGAGCACTAGAGACACAGACAAAGGACACACACCCAAAAATTCCCTCCCTGAGCTTTGAAAAATCCGGTTTCCTGATTGGTCCTCTGGTCAGGTGTTTGGTTCCCTTTGTTAACCCTTTACAGGTAAAAGAAACATTAACCCTTAGCTATCTGTTTATGACAGGTGCCTATGTACCGGAGCTGACAATCTGGCCCTGAATCTGGAAATCTGAGCTGTATGCTATGACTACATCTGCATTAGGCAAGCTCTTATTCAGGTAAGCAGGACTTGACAAAAGTACATATTTGAGATAGTAGCTACTGAAAGAGTGAAGCACATGTTTCTGAAGTTATAGCAAGGTGAAGATATATCACTGGTATCTCTCAACCAGCTAGAAGAACTGTGGCTTTGAAATAACAGTTGCTTTCTTTTTTTAAACTGTTTGACTTGTACCATCCAAGTGTGGCTGTCTAAAACGCTAGAATAGCTCACATTCTGCATTGGAAATCCTTGGTAGGATGCAGTTTCAGACGAGTATGTTTGAAAAATGGCTTTCAGGACTGGATAAGATTATGAACATTTATCTTTTCTTCACTGACTCATCTTCTCTCCCCTTCCCTAATCCTTTCCTTAGCTGGGCAGTACACTAAGCAGTTACATGGTAAGGAATCCTACTTGCATCAGCTGCCACCGCACAGCTGCTTCTGCTGTGTTGGGGCTCCAATTGTGCAGTATTTCACCAAAAAGGGAACTAGGTGATAAAGGAAATTATACTGACACTAACATTAGATCATCCTCATTTAGAGCATCCAGCAAGAAAAGAGAGAGGAAAAAACAGACTACCAAAGGAAAAACACAGACAGTGACAATAGTGAATGACTATTTGGGAGGCTGCTTAACTATGCTGCTCAATGATGGAATGTGTGATTGTTATAGTTGCACATAATAGTATTTAATTTTAGCTTTTTTTCCTTTAAAAACCCCTAGAAATTACAGTAAAAACCCAACTATGTTAAACAAATGTCATTTCTGTTGGAAAGTTAAGCACTTGAAAGTTGTGTCCATGCAATCTCAGTTCTGCCCTCTTGCATGTATTGAGATGATCACATACTATTTTTTCTACAGCACTCCTATCTCATACAGGGACACACCTGAGGTTGCATGGGCAATTGCAAATCTGGCATTTCAAAAAACTTTCAAGTGCTTGACTTTTCAACCTAAATTTTTTTTAGCACAATTTCTTCCCTCTCCTTATGTCTTTAATTATTGTTAGCTGCATGGTATATAAAGGTAACACAGTTCTGGAAACAATGTGCGTTTAAATGAATAATAAACTGAAATAGAAGTAGATTCTGGCATATGTTTTTCATGTAGCAATACATTAAAATGCACAACTATCCATTTACTTGAAATGTAAAGACAACTCAGAATATAACTGGAATAAGAACCTACCGTTTTGCTGATGTAACTTGTGCTGATATTCATACATTGCAGCCCCTCACTATTGCAGCAACCTCCACATCTGTAGATGGATACACATGGGGGTTTAAAGAAGGTGTTTGTTGTTGCTCCAAACTCTTTCCCCACATCTACACACACCTCACGCGGCATGCACTGAGTTTTCCTCCATTCATTATCAATACCTGCCAAGTTATAGGGAAGTTCATACATTATAATGCAGCTAGTTGAAAAAAGACAACACCGTACCATAGATTAAAAGCAACTTGCTTATATTTGGAATCAGACTAGCATGTGACTTCGTGTATTTAGATTCTTGATTCAATTAAATACACATTTCTTTGGAGAAACTGAATTCTCTCTGCAGTAACTTTCCAGAATCCCATGGCAGTGCTGCCAGGGAGCAGAGCCACAGTGGGGACAGAGCTGTAGTGGAACCACTGGGATCCCAGTAAACATCTCCAAAGTCTAGGCAGATCTCAGGATATCCAAAGATTTCAGAGATTTCCATGCAGAGTTTCCTATCCCTATGTGGCAATATCTGCAGAGGAGAATCATCTGGCCCTAGGTAACAAACACTTCAGGATTTGGATGACACTATATGTTAAAAAGCATGTCTGAATTGTGTCCTGTACTATTAAGGTGACAAATATTTAATTGGAGGTTCATTTACGTTCGTTAACTACAGGGTGCTCTATCTATGCTTTTCTGATGCAAGCAAAAAAAACAAGTTACAGGGCAATATTTTATACCTTCTTCATTAAATTTAATTCTAATTAGGCCAGGCCCTTCGACATTGATTTTCTGGCCTGGCATTTCTGCCAAATTGCAATTGTGTACAGCTGAGACCTCATCACTAAAAAGTGATGCAACTTGCCTCATCACAGCCCCGCTCCTCTGTCTTGGAGCTAACTTCTGTTAGGTTGCTTTCTGGCTCAAAGAAGCACTAACATTACACCTGTTATATAATCAATTCCTCCTATAACAATTCAATTCAAACCCATCTATTCTATTGTAAATTTTACTCTTCCTCTTATAAGTTCTACATCTTCCCACCAAAAAAAAAAAAAAAAAGGTAGGGCTGTCGATTAATCGCAGTTAACTGATGCGATTAAGTCAAAAAAATTAATCACAATTAATCACAGTTTTAATTGCACTGTTAAACAACAGAATACCAACTGAAATTTATTAAATATTTTGGATGTTTGTTTACATTTTCATCTATGTTGTATTCTATGTTGTAACTGGAATCAAAGTGTATATTATTTATTATAAATATTTGCACTGTAAAAATGACAAACTAAATAAATAGTATTTTTCAATTCACCTCATACAAGTACTGTAGTGAAATCTTTGTCATGAAAGTGCAACATACAAATGTACATTTTTTGTTACATAACTGTACTCAAAAATAAAGTAACATAAAATTTTAGAGCCTGCAAGTCCATTCAGCCCTACTTCTTATTCAGCCAATCGCTCAGACAAACAAGTTTGTTTACATTGTAGGAGATAATGCTGCCCGCTTCTTATTTACAATGTCACCTGAAAGTGAGAACAGGCATTCTCATAGCACTATTGTAGTTGACGTTGCAAGATATTTACAAGTCAGATGCGCTAAAGATTCGTATGTCCCTTCATGCTTCAACCACTATTCCAGGGGACATACGTCCATGCTGATGACTGGTTCTGCTTGATAACAATCCAAAGTAGAGTGGACCTATGCATGTTCATTTCATCATCACGAGTCAGATGCCACCTGCAGATTTTCTTTTTTGGTGGTTCAGGTTCTGTAGTTTCCGCGTCAGAGTGTTGCTCTTTTAAGACTTCTGAAAACATGCTCCACACCTCATCCCTCTCAGATTTTGGAAGGCACTTCAGATTCTTAAAACTTTGGGTCGAGTGCTGTAGCTATCTTTAGAAATCTCACATTGGAACCTACTTTGTATTTTGTCAAATCTGCAGTGAAAGCGTTCATTTTAAGAACACTTTCACAACGTGCTGGGTCATCATCCCGAGACTGCTATAACATGGAAGAATGCAGGTAAAACAGAGCAGGAGACATACAATTCTCCCCCAAGGAGTTCAGTCACAAATTTAATTTACTCATTTTTTTTTTAAATGAGTGTCATCAGTATGGAAGCATGTCCTCTGGAATGATGGCTGAAGCATGAAGGAGCACACAAATGTTTAGCATATCTGGCAGAAGTGTCATGCTAGAAAAGTGCCATGCAAATGCCTGTTCTCACTTTCGGTGACATTGTAAATAAGATGTGGGCAGCATTATCTCCTACAAATGTAAACAAACTTGTTTGAGCGATTGGCTGAACAAGAAGTAGGACTGAGTGGCCTTCAGGCTTTAAAATTTTACAATGTTTTATTAAAATGTGCAGGTTTTTTTGTACATAATTCTGCATTTGTAAGTTCAACTTACAAGAGATTGCACTACAGTACTTGTATTAGGTGAACTGAAAAATACTATTTCTTTTTTTTTTACAGTGCAAATACTTGTGATCAAAATTAAATATAAAGTGAGCACTATACAGTTTGTACTCTGTATTGTAATTGAAATCAACATATTTGAAAATATAGAAAACATCCAAAAATATTTAAATAAATGGTATTCTATTATTGCTTCACAGTGCGATTAATTTTTTTAATTGTTTGAAAGCCCTACCATAAAGTAATTTATTTTCAGGCAGAAAGATAAAAAAAATTATGTTAATGTCCGTTAATGCTTCAACTGGTCTGTTGTAATATTATAAACCTACTTTACACAATCAAAATAAGCCACACCAAAGTGTGCATTACTTGGCTACTCCAGGTGGTTGAAGATCCTTTGCCATGAGCCTCCCAGTGCATCTGAGGCATGCATCAATAGCTGAATAATGCATGCATTATTCTGAGTTATTGCTTGATTGAAGAAAATCGGGGGGGAAAAGACAAATATTTTCTTTTTTCCCCCCTCAGTGGGGATATTCTTTGGGAGTCACCTATTACTGCCTTCTTACTTCCTGCAAAGTCTTCAAAGTCCCAGCATAGCAGAGATTCTTTCCAGCTAAGGACTTCTGGATTTAATTTCAAATATCTGCTGTACTGTACCATCTGAAAATGGTGCAAACACTTCCTTCTGCATCAGTGTACACCTCGTGCATCCCACTGAGTTCACAAACAGTATATCAGAAAAAAATATCCATAAGGATTAGTTTCTTTCATTACGGAAGTGTCTAAAGCGGTGCTTAATTTATGCCAGAGCTTGCCAGGGCTGAGCCCCGGCACCTGTAGGTTTGGCAGTTCATAGCCCTGGCACCTCTGGACTTGCCACGTCAGTTATGAAAATAAGAAAAATTGCTGAGCCCTGGCATCTCTTTAATTACAAATTACGCACTGGTTTAAAGGTCCTAACTTATGCATTAATACAAAGCAAAGGCCTTAGCCATTTTTATTTTCAGTGCTTAGATTTTAAAGTGTTTTTGACACAATTGACATTTCTTCAGATTTTGATATACAGTATTTAGTACATCTTTTATTTCCTGAACTTACTTTTCAAGATCTCTGCATTATAATGTGCTGCTGCAAATTTTACTGAATCATCTGATCTTGTGTCGAAGCTGGAGTGTTCCCTGTTGTGTTGCCAGCCCCCTTTCCTCAACTGACATTTGAACATTTTCCAGTACTCTGGGTAAAGTACTGTCATGAGTTCATCCACACTGGACACAGACCGCAACTGCTCTTCCAGCTCTTTGCTTGCATGAGCCTGTTAAAGAAACATGCAAGATTAATTACTTTCTGCATTGCACAAGTTTTGCTGTAAATTAGTTTGTTAAATAGCTAAGCTTTTGTAAAATCAAGTCTCTCACTTAAGAATCTTCTTGCGAAAAAGTCTACACTGATGTTGTTCTGTAACATCTGATACTGCAGTGCCTTTCTCTCATCACTAATTCTTACTCAAACATGTTTTTCAAGATAAGTATTATTCATGTGAGAAAAGAGTTGCAGAAGTAAACCCTTGCACAATACAATTTGGAGGTTAAGGCGATGTATTACATTTTGTATTATGGATAACCGAATGATTTTTAAATAACATTTTTACTTTTTCAAACAAAATCAGATAGAGTTTATAATTATATGCATATTGCCTAGCATCATGTAACATTAAAAAGGATGAGATCAAGTAAAATTGTGCATGTTTTCCCAAAATTTCATGAAAGCAAAAAATTATGAAAGTGCAAAAATGGGTGAAAATGAAATTAGAGAATTTTTGAAAACTGTTTTTTATAATTTTGTTCATTGTTAGGAACCAATCCTGAAGACACTCGCTATAGAGCATAGTGTTTACTACTGTGAATAGTTCAATTTAAGCCAATGAAACTATTCATAGTAGTAAGCACTATATTTGGTAATAAGTTATTGTAGGACCAGCCCTATATTGTAGTTCTTTATTTGGTAAATATCAGTTTATCCCATCTCAAATATAAATGAGATATGAACAGAGGTATTTAAAAAAAAATCTTGTTCAGGGTCAATCATGACTATGCCACAAGCTCCATGTAGGAGCCAGTGTGGTTTTCCATTGTCTCAAATGCAGATTGTGAAAGAGATGATGACTATAAATTACATTCTGCCTTGTGATTCCCCCATGTTGCCAGTGGAACATGCACCCCAACACCATACATCACGCAGAAAATACCAGGTTAACACTCCATCCATTCCCTGCCCACTCTTACCCACATGTGCAGTGATGGTGGAGAAAACCACACATAATGGTTCTCTGGAAGTTGCTGTCTCCCCAGACGCAACTACCCACAGTAGGGATATCCAGTGCAGAGAAAGGATACAACTCCTCATGCATGCAGAAATGGATACAGTGTGGCCTTTCGATGGCAATATTATAGACAACGTAAGCAGTGTTCATTAACTATTGCTTCTGTACATATAAATACATACACATACAGTAACTATTGTCTTCTGTATCCCAGAAAGAAATGGCCACATTAAAAAAAAATACTGGTGACAAAACAGGTGGTTTAAAAATAATATAGGCTTATCAGAGTCTAACAATTTTAAGCAGGTCAAATTTATTTTTTATCCTAACCTGCACAACAGTGTATTTCTAAATTTTCAAATATTTTGATATGGATGCTTTTAGGTGTCTGTGACAAGAAGTAGTATTAATTTTAGCAATGAATATGGCTAACATAAATTGGTTGCAAGGTTTAGTCATGAATTAATTTCTATATGTAAACAAAATAAAAACTATTACATAATAAGAAATATTTTATTCCCTGTACAGTTCCAAAATATTGCTCTCAGTGTTGCCAACTCTCATGATTTTATTGTCAGTCTTGCAATATTTATTGCTTTACTTAAAACCCCAGGTCCTGGAGCTGACAAACTCATCTTCCATTACAAAACAAAACAGAATCTTCTAGCCTTCCAGGCAGCAGAGAAAACCCTGAAATGAGCACAATCTAAGGGCTCAGAAATCAAGAAGTCAAATAAAAGAACCCTTTTTTTTAAATCTTATGATTTTTTTGGAGGCCTGACTCATGATTTTTGAATGACTGGAGTTAGCAAGACTGTCCTGTAGAATTACTACCGGACAAATACAAATGATACAAAGATTTCATATATACTGAAAAACCCTTTGTAGCTGAATGAACGATAACATGTTCATCTTATTTATTCTTCATTACAAGAGATAGGACGTATTCTCCCCCTTTCTTCCCTCCATCGGGGACACAGCAGCAGGGACCAGCTCTAATTGCTACATGCCACCAGCCCCATAGGAGCAGCAGAGAAGCCTGAGTGCCCTTAAAGGGGCTGGGACCCTGCTTCTCCTATAATATAGATGTTTTGGACCTCGCGGGATTCTAGAATCCAGGCTCCAGACTGAGCCCAAATGTTTACATAGCAATTGAACAGCTCCTTAGTGTGAGCCCAAGTCAGCTGATGTCGGACAGCCTTGGGTATCTGCAGTATAAACATTCCCAAAATTACCTGAAATAAAATGGATGCTGTTCTGAAGGAACTCAAGTATGAAATTGTAGAACTAACAATGAGTGATATGTAACTTTTCAATCAGCTTCTGTACCAGATGACTGAAGGATATCTGGATGACGACCAGTTCACTGGAAAATGTGATACCAATTTTTAAAGAAGGGTCCAGAGGCAATCCTGGCAACTAACGGCCGGTAAGCCTAACTTCAGTACCAGGCAAATTGGTTGAAACTACAGTAAAGAACAGAATTAACAGACACATAGATTAACACAACTTGTTGGGGAAGAAAGTCAACAAGGCTTTGTAAAGGGAAATCATGCCTGACAAATCCATTACAATTCTTTGAGGGGGTCCACAAATATGTGGACAAGAGTGATCTAGTGGATATAGTGTACCTGGATTTCCCAAAAGCTTTTGACAAGGTCTTTCATCAAAGGCTCTTAAACCAAAGTAAGCAGTCATGGGATAAGAGGAGAAGTCCTCTCATGGATCAGAAACTTTTTAAAAGACAGGAAAAAAAGGATAAGACTAAATGGTCAGTTTTCAGAAAGGACAGAGGTAAATCGTGGTGTCCTGCAGAGATCTGTACTGGGACTACTGCTATTCAATATATTCATAAGTGGTCTGGAAAGAGGGATAAACAGTGAGGTGGCAAAATTTGCAGACAATACAAAATTATTCAAGATAGTTTAATCCAAAGCAGACTGTGAAGAGTTACAAAGGGATCTTGCAAAACTGCGTGACTGGGAAACAAAATGGCAGATGAAATTCAGTGTTGATAAATGTAAAGTAATGCACATTGGAAAACATAATCCTAATAATACATACAAAAATGATGGTGTCTAAATTAGCTGTTAGCTCTCTAGAAAGTGATCTTGGATTCACTGTGGATAGTTGTCTGAAAACATCCATTCAGTGTACAGAAGCAGCCAAAAAAAGCTAACAGTGTTGAGAACCATTAGGAAAAAGGATAGATAAGATGACAGAAAATATCATAATGCCACTATATACATCCATGGTATGCCCACACCTGTGTGCAGTTCTATTCACCCCATCTGAATAAAATATATTAGAATTGGAAAAGGTACACAGAAAGGCAACAAAAATGATTAAGGGTATGGAACAGCTCCATATGAGGAGAGATTAAAAAGACTGGAACTTTTCAGCTAGGAAAAGAAACAACTAAGAAGGCATATGATAGCGGTCTATAGAATCATGAATGGTGTGGAGCAAGTGAATAAGGAACTGTTATTCACTCCTTCACGATAACACCAGAACCAGGGGCCACTGAAATTAATAGGCAGTAGGTTTAAAACAAAAGGAAGTACTTTATCACACAACACACAGTCAATTTGTGGTATTTGTTGCCAGGGGATGTTGTGAAGGCCAAAACTACAGTGACGTTCAAAAAGGAATGAGATAAGTTCATAGACGACAGGTCTATCAATGGGTATTACCCAAGATGGTCAGAGATACAACCCCATGTTCTGGGTATCCCTAGCCTCTGATTGTCAGAAGCTGGGAGTGGACAACAGGGGATGGCTCACTCAATGATTGCCTATTTTGTTCATTCTCGCTGAAGCACCTGGCACTGGTTACTGTCAGAAGACAGGATACTGGGATGAATAGACCATTGGTCTGACCCAGAATGGGCGTTATGATGTTCTCATGATCAGAGCAAGATCTGTCACCAACAAACAATCAGTGATGAAGTACCCAAGATCACCTGCATCCTGGAGACTTGGCTCTATGACACTACAAGCCCTGTGCTAGCCCGCCTCCTCCTCACTTTCTCCCACTACTTCGTCTATCATATACCAAGACGAAACAGGAAGCACTACATCAAACATCAAATCGGAAAAAGCTGCCTCAGTTAATAAAATGTCTTCTAAATTCATTTGTCTAGCCTGGGGTGGGCAAATTTTTTGGCCCAAGCGCCACGTCTAGGTATGGAAATTGTATGGGGGCCATGAATGCTCTTGAAACTGGGGGTTGGGATGTGGAAGGGGGTGAGAGCTTTAGCTGGGGGTGCAGGCTCTGAGGTAGGGCCAGAAATGAGGAGTTCAGGGTGTGGGAAGGGGTTTTGGGCTGGGGCAGGGGTGTGGGTGGGTGTGTATGTATGTGAGGTCTCCTGCTGGGGGTGCGAGCTCGGGGGGGGGGGGGATGAGAGGTTGGGAGTGCATGAGGGTGCTCCAGGCTGGGACTGAAGGGTTCAGAGGGCAGAAGGAGGGATCAGAACTGGGGCAGGGGGTTGGGGCACGGGAGGGGTTCAAGGATGCAGCCTCCGGGCGGCACTTACCTCAAAGCAGCTCCTGGAAGAAGCGGCATGTTCCCCCTCCGTCTCCTATGTGGAGGCACAGCCAGGTGACTATGCACTGCCCTGGTCTGCAGGCACCTCCCCTGCAGCTCCCATTGGCTGTAGTTCATGGCCAATGGAAGATTCCGGGGTGGCACTTGGGGAAGAGACAGCGTGCAGAGCCCCCTGGCTGTCCCTATGCGTAGAAGCCAGAGGGAAGACATGCCGCTGCTTCCAGGAGCCACGCAGAGCCACGGCACGTGCAGAGCGGGACAAGCCCCCAACCCCACTCCCTGGCTGCAGCACTGGAGCGGGACAGGCCTCAGACTCCGCTTCCTGGCAGGAGCTTGAGGGCCAGATTAAAATGTCTGAAGGTCCGGATGCGGCCCCCGGGCCATAGTTTGCCCACCTCTGGTCTAGCAGCAGAAACCAGAGCCAAAACAGATTATTTTGTTCATTCACAGACCACCAAAAACCAAAAGATTCAAAAAGGAGCTAACTAAAACCTTGTTGTGAAAGAGTGGGGGCTTCAAATTTACCAGACACCTACTAGCCAGAGGCTGATATGAAAGATGTAGCCAGAAATTAGGGTGCAAGACCAAGCACCTCAATAGGAATCCTTGCCCTTCCCATCAAAAGAGCTGCTCATCAGAAAGTTGATCCTGGACTATGCTGCTAAGGTTCCCTATCCCTCATCTTCAGTACTGATCTCAAGCTAGTATGTTTAGTCTTCTGGTAACCTAGACAAGTGGATTTCCTTAAACTCTACTAAACCGTTTTGCTTATGAGCTAAGTCATAAATTAGGCACTTGTATAGCATTTTAGATCTATGTTGCAAACTGAATTTCTTCATGGCCATACCACTTAGTAAAAAGCTTCATCTTCAAATGGGATTGGAGATATTATATGCAATTTCAGCTATTCAATACAGTTGAGGAGGTGGCTTTAGAAACAAGTGTTCGGTCATAAATTTTAAAGTGCTGAAGTTTTATTTATTTGCGATAAGACCAGAAGCATTTATAAAAAAGCAATAGTACTAAGAACAGTTAAAAAGTCAAACATATTCTCCTTACATTACATTATTTCTTCATTTGCAAATCTACTCTATTGTTCTCTTCTTGTAATAGAGCTGCCAGTGAAGCTGAGAGACCGGGCTCTCAGCTCCCCGCAGTGCCCCTCTTAAGTCAGTGGAAGTGCTCCTGGTGAGGACACACACAAATGACCCCAGGAGGGTAGCACAGACATGCACCAGTGCAGTAATTACTGTGGTGGTTGTAAGTCGACCAAATGTAAGTTGACTTAGGATTGTAGTATAGACATACCCTGAGGAAGTCACCTTGGTTCACTCACATTCAGAAGTTCATCTCATACCCATACTACTGAGAAAAGAACCTGAGGGGGAACCTGATAACAGCCTTTAATATATTTCAAGACTCTTATAAAGAGGATGGTAACCAAGTGTTCTCCAAATTCACTGAAGGTAGGACAAGAAGTAATGGACTTAATCTGTGGCAAGGGAATTTACGTTAGATATAGGGGAAAATTTCTAACTATAGAGGTAGTTAAGCACTAGAATAGACGTCCAAGAGCTGCTACGGAATCCTCTTAATTGTTTTTAAGAGCAGCCATGACAAACACCTGTCAGGGATGTTCTAGGTAACTTGGTCCTGTGGCAGCACAGGTGGCTGGACTAGATGACCTCTTGAGATCCCTTCCAGCCCTACATTTCTATGATTCTGTCAAGAGCTAGACATGCAATGTGTGTCTGAAGCTTAAAATCTACAGAAATTGATGGCTTAATATTCCAGCTCCACTTGCCAGAGAAAGTTGCATATTCACTTCTGATAAGTATAATTTTCAAGTCCTGATCTAAGATAATGTTGTGAAATATTGTTTTAAAAACACATTTCCTCATGGATTTTCCAGAAGGCCATGTGTACTGTTAATGTAACAGTGTTTACAATTTAAAGTATTCATTTAGAGGAGAACATAATAAGTATGAACACATTTTTTCAAATGTGGGCAAAAGGAAAACACAATATATTTATAAGATACAGTACATATTTTCTGCAAAATGAAGTCTTGGTGGAGAAGAAGAAACTATCTTGATGTTTTCTAAGGAAGTGCAACAAGATTATTCCATTATAGCTGCTCAAATTCTAGGAGACTGATTAAAATAGATTCATAGCGAGTATTTAAGCATTTTCTGTATAGCAGAGGAAAGTTTTCTAATGCACTATACCTAGTTTATTCTATAAATAACCCATGAAACCTGGCCTATAATTGTCCTAGTTACAAGTGAGTAATTGGAATGATCACAAAATCACAATTTTTGTTCTTAAGAATCACTTGCTATTGAGCTTAATTAATGAACACACTTCCCTTAAAAGCAACTGATGTTTTAAGTCAGGTTTACAAGTACAATGCAGGGTGCCTATTCAGTCACTAGAGGGCTTTTGCTATTTCTTCTCTTCAGCCTGACAAGGGAAGAAAGAATGGAAGCAAGGGTGAATAGCAAGGTACACGTAGTACTAAGTATTGCAACAGACAGACAGACAGACAGAAAGTGTGAAAAATTGGGACGGGGATAGGGAGTAATAGGAGCCTATATAAGAAAAAGACCCAAAAATCGGTACTGTCCCTATAAAATCGGGACATCTGATCACCCTAATTGTAACCAGAGCCCTCCTAAGCACCATTAAAGATTTAGAGGAGAAAGAAAAGGAAGGTTGTCTATTTATTGCCAGTATGTGTCTACAAATGTATTTCAAAATGTGTTGACCTCTCCTTGCTGTAGTCATCATTAACCTGTAGGCATGAATTTTCAACTGTGGCAAATTAGGCAAGTATTTATAACTGGTTCAGGTTGAATGAGACAATTAGAGGCATTAGTGACCTGTGCAGAAGTTTAATTCCGGCACAGAAATCCAACAGACACTATTGCCAAATTGTCCACACAACTAAATCTTAATTTTCACTTGATTAAATGAGGGCGTTAACTGCATTTCTAACAGTAATTGAGTTGGCCAAGGAACCTTGAGCCGGAATAAACTGCCAGCAACATCTGATAAAGGAAAAAGTACTCAGTATAAAAATAATTAAATAAATGAATTCTTTAGAACCAGAACTGTAAAAGCAGTTCTAACTGATGTCTGGACATTTGCAAAAATCTACATATAGTGGTTTTGGTTAATTAATCTAATCAAATTAGCTTACTCTTTTTTTAATCTAGGCTCTTTGTTCTGCCTTTGGTTGTACATCTGCTTGTCGCATAGTGCATACCAGAAATGATACTTTTAAATCTCTAAGTTGTTTGGCTTCATGAAAATCAACATCATAATAACTGTTCAGAAAAGCATAACATGAAAAAAACAAAAAGAAACCAAACAAGAACAGAAATGTACTGTAAATTAATGAATAGAGCCCTTATATTTAACAGTGTTATGCTAGATCAGATTAACAAGGTTTGGAAGTGATTAAGGCTTGAATATTTGATTACTTACACCATGCTAGTTATTCTCAAATGAACTTTTAGATGTAATCCTAAATTTAAAATAAAACCATTGTATTAAACCTGACAACTGTTATGGTGCCATAAAACAACATAACATTATCAAGCTATTTAGATAATAGCAATTCTAAAACAGTGAGGGCCAGACTGTGACTTTTGATTAATTAAGCAGTCTGCTGATTTCAATAGGAGCCACTTGCATGCAACAGAGGGTAGAGCCCAGCCCTAGCTTCTACATGGGAGGGAAGAGTGCTACCTATATACACCATGCTTTCCTTTCTTGTTCTATTATGTAAATGAGTCAGTTAAGTCCAAGGAAACATTTCACTGACCCGTCCTAAAATACTCAGGCCAACCCTGGACATAGCTGTATGATCACGCTGAGCAGGAGCTGGTTACATTCTGGAGGAAAAGCCTGAACAATTCTTTCACTGACCAATCTTTACAAGGTTAGGAATGACTGTGTGGAGTGGAACAACTCCTCAAAAGACAAAAGTGTGAGCAGGAAATCCCACAAGAAGACGCTCACTTCATTTCTTTTCATCTACACAGTTTATTGAGGAGCATGGGAGAAAAGGGCCCTAAATGAATCAAGTGACAAATCCTCTCTTTCTAAATAAAGTAACAAGATGTAGTAAATAAACTATCCCCCACACTAAATTACTTATAGACCTACCTATCTATATTTCTATAGTTCTTATCATTCTGTTATCTAAGTGGCATTGTGAAACAAGGAAGTATATGGCTTGATTTTCTTATTCCAAAGCTATTATATAATTACATAAATTTTGGAAAACTTTGTTCTGTAATAGATGTATTTCATAATGTGGTATTCCAACTCTGTAGTATGTTAAAGTATTTCATAAAATTATAGTTAACAGAAAAACAATACCTGGAAGGTTAAAAACCATCTATGAACAAAATGAAGTTTATAATGTTTCCCTATTCTTTACATTTACAGTTTATTTTAAGTATCCCTTATATCCTTCTCTATTAATATCAAAGGTCAACATACTTAATATTTGGCAGAGACTCTTACACATAATTGATGGTTCAATATGCAATAATAATAATTAATGCATTTGCTGTGATTATAGTTGTCAGCATATTAGATTTTAAAGGATTTTCTTAATAGGAAAATTCTGGCTCTAAAGCAATCCATTGTAATGTACTTGTATACCACATTTATTGACCAATTGAAATATATTAAAAAATCATGTAATTAATTTAGCACAGGGAAGCAAACATAGGTAGTGTGGAAATATTGCTAAAGAAAGCTGCACATAAACATTTTTCTTGCATAATCTTTTAGAATTTTTGCAATTTATTTGTATTTTCCTCTAGGATATTGATGTGATTAATGTCAATTAAATGAAAATATAATAATTCCAATTAAGAAAAATCTGAACCATATAATATGATTAAACATCAACTTTGCTATATGCCACTTACATTAAATCTGAATATGATACGCCTGACTTTGATCTCATCTGTTTAGCACTAGTATAATTTAACTGATTTCCAAAATTGTAAAACTCCTTTTTATTAATTTTAAATATTTACAGAGCACTGTAATTTTGCATGGTTCTTTATAGAAATCAGAAGATGACACTGACCCTGATTCTGGTCTCATGCTAATTTAAATCAGGAATAACACTACTGAAGTCAATTGGACTACACTGTACAGCTGATATGAGTGAGATCAGTACCAGACCCACTGTCCCTGCACCAAAAAGCTTAAAACTACGCTAGACAAACAAGAAAACAGAAAACAGACAAAGGAAATGATAGAAAAGGAAGTGAAAAAAGGATAAAATAAATACGATATGATTTGAATTATACTGGAAATGAGCTTTATACATTCTGATATTGTAAACACTAAGAATGAGGGAGAGAAAAGGGAAATGAATAGAAGCTAAAGGTGGAAAGAAAAGCAAAATAAATGAATTTGAGAAGGGATCTGAAGAAAGAGAGAGTGAAAGTCTGACACACAGGAAGAAGGCTATAACATCATGTAAAGGGAGGATGAAACAAAATGTAAAGGACTGAAAAAGTTCTATTTCTAAATGAAAAAGTACACAAATTCTTTAATTTAAATAAAACAAGGAGATAGCTGATAATCCTGCACGAAACTAATCCTATCCTCAGTTATTTAATTTATCCGCATGTTTTACTTATTCTACATAATTAAGTATCTGAAGAATACAGCTGGTCGAGAAATAGAATTTTCCCTCCACAGCAAATTCTGATATTTTGACATTTCTTTTGTCCCTGAGAAGAACAAATATTAGAATTTTTTTTAATTTACTGCAGAATGAAAGTTCTGAAATATTTTGTTTTGGCAACACTGAAATGACCTAAACATTTTGTTTCAATAAGGTTAAAATGTTTTGTTTAAATGTAATAATTTTGTGTCTCTCTCACACACACACACACACACACACACACAAACAATATTAGGGCTGCAAGGGACCTCAGGAGGTCATCTAGACCAACCCCCTGCTCAAAGCACAGGGGCAGCTCCAGGCCCCAGGCCGGCAAGCGTGTGCTTGGGGCGGCATGCTGCGAAGGGAACTCTGCTGGTCACCGGGAGGGCGGCAAGCAGCTTCAGTGGACCTCTCGCAGGCACGCCTGCAGAGGGTCCCCGCTGGTCCTGTCGCTCCAGTGGTCCACCAAAGCCACGGGACCAGCGAACTCTCCATAGGCATGCCTGCGGGAGGTCCACTGGAGCCACCTGCCGCCCTCCCGGCGACCGGCAGAGCGCCCCCCGCGGCATGCCACCCTGCTTGGGGCGACAAAATGTCTAGAGCCGCCCCTGTCAAAGCAGGATCAATCCCCCAGACAGATTTTTCCCTCAGATCCCTAAATGGCGCACACATACACACACCCCCTCCAAATGATAAAATCAAAACAAAATATTTCAATAATTTCCCACCAAAATTTTTGACAAAATAGATATGTCCCCATTAAATATTTCAAACTGGCATTTCCTAAAAGCAAAGTGTTCCACTGGAAAATTTTCAGCCATCTCTACTGAAGAGTTATCATAGTCTGTGAATGTAATCAATAACAGCATCCAAATGCCCTTGAAAGTTATCTGGTTTATTTTATAGTTATGTATTATTTTCTCATATGGTGCTGTTTTCATCACAATCTAGATGTAGTCTGATTCTGAGGACAGGAAATTATCAATCACCAAAACCAGAATTTGTTTTAAATTTAGCTATATAAGTGATATAAAGAAGTATTAACAAACCGATGAAGTGTTGTCACAGTGCTTGAATGCAGACTGATCTCAATTCTCCTCAGAACATTGACCCCCAGTTTATGACCCTGAGAAAAATTCTACTCCTATTTACATCAGTGTAAATCTGATCTAAATTTACTGTGCAGTTAAGACTGACTAAATGAGAACTGAATTTGTACTCCTGTATGCAACATTGTAGGTTGAGATTTTACCAAAATCAGATTTACTGAAATCATACTTAAAATACGGCTTTGAAAATGACATATTGTAAGCTTCTTTTGTTTATTTATCTATTGTTGACAGTAATGCTTTCTGTCAATATTTACCAATAAATTAAAATATTATAGGTGATAAAATGATTTAGGTACTGTCTGAAGTTATAGCTTTCCGTTGCTTCATGTTATTCTAATTATCCAACAGTGCCTTAAGGGTGAATGTTTGGATCAAATAACTTTGACAGAGAAGTATGTATATATCCCATATGCAGGTGTATTAAGTAATCTTGGGCAAGCAACTTAACTTTTCAGTACTTCAGTTTCTCCCCCTCCTTTGTGAATCACTTTGAAATCTCTCTCTTTCAGTTTTTTTCCAATGTAGGACTCATTGCAGCAGCCATCTTCTCCCTCCCCTACTTCAGTAAACAAGAAAAGTTCTGAGAACTTTGAGAATCATTAGTTACCAGTACAGATGGACTCACACAAAGTCTTTTATGGGAGACAAACTTGATATTTTATTTATAAGAATAAATTCTCTAGATGAATATGTTACCAAGATAGAAGGGTGACTGGATAACGTGAACAATGTGAGTAAACAGTGAGTGGAAGAATTTAATCCACTCTTGTAAAATACTGCACAGTATGTGACAGGCTAATACAAAAAGATAGGAAACCAAATCTGTGTGTGGAAAATACCTAAACCCTTGGAATTCCTACAAAAAAGAAAAGTCCTGAAGCAAATTCCTTCCATATTGATTTGGAAGCACAAGATGAACTGAAGTAGCTAAATTCTATAATAGTCCTGCCAAATGGTCTACTACACAAGAAAATACAATTACAGTATTGCTACAATTTTAGATTACAGAGACAGAGAGACTCTTAGTTACAGCTAGGGGGGAAAAATGGAGACCAAACATTTCAAGGAAACAAAATTTTAATTTTCCTAGATCTTAGCTAAACCATACATTGTCACGGGAGAAGGCTGGAGGCTATGAGAAGGGATTTCCCATAAGAAAGCAATGATAGTACAATCCTAAGATTTCATGGTTTTATATCATCTCCATTAGTGCAGTATCTGACCATTTCTCACGTAAAACTGATTAGCAGCAGTGAAGTCCCTAGTGGATGTCACAGAATTTCTGTCTCTTCTCCCTTCTCAGGGTAAAAGCTCTGCTTGGGGTAATTTTTTGTTACTGTTAGTTTCTGTTTCGTTGACCGGGTCTGTGGGATGGAGGTAGAAGGAGTATCAGTGCTGTGAGTGTCATTCTGGGCATGCTGAAAAGCCTTCATTAAAAAGGTAGGTTCTGCAGCATTTCCTAAAGATGGTCAGTCTCTGGATTTGTTTCACCTCTCTGGAAGTTCCTCCCATATTGACCCCCGTGACTGAAGCTGTTTCGTCCCAACTCTTAGGCACTTCTGTCTGGTCTTTGTGATCTGCATTGTTTTAAAGCAATGCAACTGTCAGGGACATTCCATCACCATTCTCAGAGTTCTGCTAGACAGGAAAGATGAGAATCACTGTAGTGCTGTGCTTATAAAATCTTACTCTCTTGTAAATTAAGGGTTTGTCTACATGCTAACTAACATGCTGCACTCTAACCTAGGTAGACCCTGCTGGTGTACTCTAAAAGATACCTAGTTTGTGTTAATGCAGTCCTAACATAGTCCAGCTACAACTATGTTAATGTGAACTAAGTGCCTTTTAAAGCACACCAGTAGGGTCTACACACAGGGCAATTAGAGTGCAGCACATTAGAGCACTTTACAAAGCACCATCCCTAGCTGAATTCCCTTGATACTATCATTATTTCTGTTAGCAATTGCCAGCTGCTCCACATCTAAAAGCAAACAAATACTGAGACAAATTAATGTTGTGAATAACTATACTCATGAAATGAACCATTAATATGCTGAAAACTGGAGTCACCTATTATCATTTGGCCAGCTGCAATACAGGCGACCACAATGCAAGATGCTTCTTCAGATTCTCCCATCAATGTTCTCAACAGTGAACTCAAGTGTTTGCAATCTCTAAATGTAAGAGATAATTCTATTATTTCAATCTGCATGCCAGCTCACTCCTGGATATTGTTTCAGGACAGACTACATACTATGTGAAGATATGCCAGACTGTAATTAGTAGGGTTAAAAATAAAAGTTCTAGTCATCTATCAAAAGATGGATTATGACAGAGCATGACCCATAGTTTAGCTAGTACCTCTCCAAAGTTGAAACTGTAGAGTGTTATATCTATAGTCAATGTTGCAAAATTATTACATAAAAGCTTACGTAACAGGTGAATTAAATTAATTAGTAGTTGCATATTCTGAAAAAAATATTCCTGAAATGTGTGTCTTTGGTCAAAAATAATAAATCAAAATTAGGACTTTTAGCTTAATCTGAAAAACTACACTGAAATATTCTACTTTAAACAACTTGATAACCCTATGTACTGTATAACTGTTTACATGATTCTGCAACTAAAGGAAATTTGGTTGAGACTTGAAGGAAAAAACTCAAACAGGTTTATCATAAGAAAAATTCAATCCTGGTTTTAGACAACATTTAGTTTTATACTCAACTCAGTTGTTGCATTTTTGACAACTCGGATGTTTTTATGATGGACGTTATTATTTAAACACATCTTGCTTCTTATTATTGTTTATAATGTCCCTCATATTGCTAATAAACCTTCTTTTTTGGCAACTGTTTAAGAATTACAGTACTAGTTACTAAAATTCTGCACAAACAGAAGTAAGGTACAGTCTAAATATTTAGCAGCAGGTCACAGAAATTACTTCAACTAATTATACATTTAAAGTAATTCTTGAAAAAAAAAATCATTTCCATAGACCATGAAATGACAGCAATTGGGTTTCAAGGCAAATGTTGAACTTTATTCCTAAACAAATGTCTGAACATAATAGGGCATGAATTCTGAACTGTTAAACAATCCTTGTATAGTTTACAGATCTGAACTGTAATATTAATTAGAAGACCACCTACCTTGTCACATTGCCTATTCTAACAAATATTTCAATGATAAACATTATTCACCAATAAAAAAAATTCATAAAAAGCTAAAGAGTAAGTTAATGGTCCAATTATAACACAGTGAATTTATTAACAAAACAGTTGCTTTAAATAATTCTAGGCACCGTTTCCTACAAATGATAATTGAGAATCGAAATGTAAAGACTTATTAAAATCTCAAGAGTGTCCATGGATATTCCAGTAAAAAATGTTATTCTCTGATTCTTTTTTATTCAAATGCCCAAGATTGAGTCTACTTGCTAAAAGTCTTATTAAAAAAAAAATCTCTATTGTATTCTTAAGCAGCACACTGGACTGAATACCAAATCACATGACTATACCACTGATACCTCAACTTTTTACTTCTGACTGAAGATTCCATTAAGAAATAAAAAGCTGGAAAAGCTTTAGTATTTGTGATGTCAAAAATTGGGATCTCACCCAAACACTTTATAAAAAGCTTCTTCATTAGTTAAAAATCGGTATAGTTAAAAGATATTTTGAATGTAAACAGAATGTGGTGGACACAGAGAGCAGGGTACTTGCCATCCCGAAGCAGAGTTGTTTTTCCTTGGTAAAAAACAAAACAAAAATTTTGGAGGTGGGGTGGGATAATTTGGCCTGCCCTAAATTGTTATGATGAGGAACATTATTTGGATCTCCTTTGACTTTGTAAATCTGCCATCTGCTGCAAAGAAATTAAACAAAAAATAAAGACCACTGTGTATACCTTGACCCTGCAGTATTTTTGCTTTGATGCTGCAAAGACAGCCAGTCAGTAGAGGAAAAACACAAGTTAACTATCTAACCGTAAACCCAAAACTAGACTAAAGTGGATGACAAGAAAAAAGTGAATAATATAAGCTATGTACTGAAGCAAAAGGAAAAAAAAGTAAGTTTTCCATATACGGTGGCGCAATAGGAAAAGAAGTTTTAATTTCAAGCATCTAAGGAAAATATTGCAAATGACGGGAACACAAAACAAAAGCAGAAGAAATTCGATTAAAGGCAAATTATTAAATGTAACTAATTGCATTAAACTAATGTACTAAGCACAGTGGAAAAGTCTGAGTTGGAATGATATATTTCAGTTTCTCTCTTGGCTGTTTGACTAGTCCAGGGGTGGACAAACTTTTTGGCCCAAGGGCCACATCTGGGTATAGAAATTGTATGGTGGGCCATGAATGCTCACAAAATTGGGTGTTGGGGTGCGGGAGAGGTATGGGCTCTGGCTGGGAGTGCAGGCTCTGGGGTGGTGCCAGAAATGAGGATTTCAGGGTGTGGGAGGAGGCTCTGGACTGGGGCAGAGGAGTGCGGTGCGGGGTAGGGGGAGGGCTCCAGCTGGAGGTGTAGGCTCTGGGGTGGGGCTGGGAATGAGGGGTTGGGAGTGCAGGAGGTTGCTCCGGGCTGAGATGGAGGGGTTCGCAGGGTGGGAGGGGGATCAGGGCTGGGGAAAGGGGTTTGGGTGCAGGGTTCAGGTGGCACTTACTTCAAGCAGTTCCCAGAAGCAGCTGTATGTCCCCCCTCTGGCTCCTACGTGGAGGCGCGGCCAGGTGACTCTACACGCTGCCCTGTCCACAAGTGCCACCCCTGCAGCTCCCATTGGCCACAGTTCCTGGCCAATGGGAGCTGCGGGGGCAGCATGGGGAGCCCCCTGGCTTACCCTACGTGTAAGAGCTGGAGGGGGGACATGCCTCTGCTTCTGGGTGCCACATGGAGAAGGACAAGCCCCCAACCCTGCTCCCCAGCTGGAGTGCCAGTGGGATCCACACCCTGGATCCCACTGCCTGGCGGGAGCTCGAGGGCCGGATTAAAATGTCTGGAGGGCTGGATACGGCCCCCAGGCCATAGTTTTCCCACCCCTGGATTAGTCTATATCATCTGTACACATTCAGGAGGGTCAATCAGTGGTTCATACTATGCACCTGACAGGGAAGTAAGCACCACCCCCTTACTCCATTTGTGTAGGCTATCCACATTGCATGTCACAAAGTGAAGGAGACAGAAGCTGCCACAGGTCTGCTGTCCCCTTTCTGCACATGTGAATGAGAACTTGGAAGAACCTTCGCTGCCTCCCCAATATACCACCAATACAGCTTAGCCAGTACAAAGAAAAAAATAACTTGTGCCATGTAAAGGGCTGGTACAACTTACTGGATGTAAAGGGAGACTCTTGGAGAAAAGAGAATCCAAGGACCAATTTGCCTTCCACTGTGCACCTGGGTCAGCATAGCTATATACTGCACCTTACTCAGAATTCATGGTAACTCCACAAGCTATCTCATAATTAGCATTCATTAATATAATGTTAATTTTTGAAAAGTGGTTTGGGATAGACTAGTGCATCAGTGGAATCAGATATAAGATGAATTTCTGCTGACTAGAAGCCAGGAGAAATTGTGAATGGAATCTTTTAGGGAATATTTGGCTCCTGAGTTACACTGGCAGAACCCAGGGCTGAATCTAGTCCATCGTCATTTTTGTATCCATTTTGATAATTTATCATTAAAAACTTCAACAAAGCACTTTGTTTTTGATAAAGTCAAGGCACTTTGCTTCCACTTTATTGGTTCAACTATTGTAGTATGTCTTATTATGATGAGTTTTGAGCTGCCTATAATAACCTGTCAATAGTATATAATATCTATTTGTCTGATTGTTGAAAGGATGTTTACTGTATGCATATACTGAGTTAACTTGTCAGAGGGTTGTCAGGAAATGCACCCAGAAAGGAGGGTGGCGCCTTCTATGCATTTCCTAGCAAATACTTAAGTCATAACTCAAGAGCCTTCTGTTTTGAAGGGCCACATCCAAGATCATGCTGAGCTCTCGAAACTGGTTTAACTAGGCTCAGAAAACACAGAACAATAAGACTGAATAAAGAGGATCAGAGAATGGGAACCCAGACTCTAGAGGTTGAAGTTCTGGGGCAAGTTAGACCTATTGAGAGGATGGTTAGACTCCAGATAAGACAGACTTGTGTGTAGGCCTTTTGTTGTGTTTAAAAGCTTTTATGTCATGCTTTGTTCATGCTGTTATGATTAAACAATACTTTGTTTTAAGAAGGTTGTCTTGTGATTCAACACTGGTCACAAGCTCCCAATGGGAAGAACTGCAGGTATCTAAACCCAGTCAGCCCTGTTGGGGTAAGCCTGGTTGGTACACTAGGTGCTGTATCTTGGCACCTGGTCTAAGAATGGGAGAATGGCAGATTTCTAGGAAAGTAATGGCACAAGCATGAACCCTGCAAACATCACATATATGATATATTATAAAAATTGAAACAAAGCTCTTCAACCTTAATTAAATGAAGTATTTCAATTTTATCAAAATGAAGCACTTTGATAAGATTGTTTAGATATTTCTGAAACAAAATTGCTCAGAATTTCATTTTGAGGGGAATCTCAAAAGTTTGTCTTTTTGTTCAGATCTGTGACAAAATGAAATTTTGAAATGTTAGCATTTAAATTGCCGCCTGGAGAAGCCGTACCGGAGCGTACTGGCTTACTTTCACCTCTGCTTGTGCCTCTATTATCCATTTTCAGTAAAGCTGGTCAAGAAGTTCGTGATGAAACATTGGAAAGTGCGATTTGTTGTAACTGAGATGTTTCTCAAAAACATACAAGTTTTGATGAACTTCCAGCAAAAATTAGGCAGGGTTCAGTCAGAAAGTTGCTTGGTTTCCTGTAGCTCACCTGATGGGTTGCTGGGGAGCCAGGGCACCAGGGTCTGCCACTCTGGGGCAGCCCTGCCCAGCAGACTCCCCCAGGGCCCATGACTACAGGGCAGCCCCGCCATTGAGACTCCATTGAAGTTGGGGATTCCAAGACTTCCAGGATCCATAGCTCCAGGACAATCCTGAATGGGCCTTAATTATTTTTTCTGCTGGGTGATATGGAAGAGTGTTAACCAGTGAAATAGTTTACAGTAAGAAAGTTAGCCTTTTGCCACTGCAAAGATTTAAAGCAAAATACGAGAAATGTGATGAAAATTGGCCTGGTAAAAAAGCTGAATATTAGCAACTCTCAGACCTTCTCAGCTCCCATGTGCCTCTCATCCTCTATCATCTCTCTAATGTCCACACTTAAGGAATATTAATATCATATATAATAATATTAAAATACTTTGGTATGAATATAAATGAAAATAATGAAACAATGTAATTACAGACCTATGGAAGCTTGAAAACTGATCTTCAAAAGTGAAAATGTGTTTAAAAAAAGTATATTTATTATTTACCACCACAAAATTAGTTTGATTTTATAAAAAAAAAATGTAAGTTAGACAAGCATACTTCATCTGTACAATGTATGTTTTTAAAAAGTTATATTAAAAATGTAGATCAGTAAAACTGCTAACTATAAATTGCTTTAAATCATCATTTCAAAGTTAATGTACCATATCATGACTTATCCAGTTTCTGTAACACGATCCATTCACACACAGCCATTCGTTCATAGAGTGCAACTTTATAAGAATTCCCCTGCTAAAGAACACAGTTGCAGAGTCCTGGCCTTAATTATTATATCAGTTCACACTGAAAGAGTTTTGTGAATGACTCAGTCATTTATCAAGAAAAAAGATTTACACCTGAATACTGATTAGGATTATCATCTTTTGAGATCCTAAACTGTAAAATGCTTTTATGAACGAGGTCTCTTCAATTTTGTGATTTTGCATGTTACATATTATGAAAAGCAGCAGAGAAATATCATATAAAATTGACCAAAATCTATCAATAGATAAAAGTATACTATTCCTATCTTTCTTGCTATGGAGCATGTGTATCTCAGTATGCTATAATGACTGTGCAATCTATTCAGTATTCTGCTGGTTTGTTTGTTTAGGCAGTGTGAAAATCTGGCTGTGAAAAATGTTTCCATATCTGTGCTTCAGGCAGCAAGATAGTATCCAAATAGTGATCAGAGACAGTGATATCAATGTACATGAGATAGCAATGATCAGTAAATTTAAACCCATAGAGCTCAAAAGAGGCATCCTGATTACAAAAACAGCCATGACAGAAAAAGATTCTGTGCTTGATTTGTATCATATGCAGAATTTCTATTTTGGGGGGTTTATTAATTTCATTTTTCTGAGTTTATTTATTTATTTAAGCAATTTTTGAGTTTTATGTAGTTGTCCAAAACTTGGTCATTTTCAGGGCTTTCTCAAACAGCACTACAGTAGGCACGCTAGAGAACCTTCAGTGCGAACCAAGCAGGGTTTACACAGACCACTTAATGTGCAACATAGTAGTGAGTTTCAGAAATCCTGTTCCCCTCACCCCTAAGTCCACATTATTCTGCATGTAGACAAGGCCTTAGATACAGGTAACCCATCTCCCATGTTTTTCAGGTGTTTTCCAGATGAACACCAATTTCACTGTTTTTCCCTATCTGGGTGTTTTATCAGAGTTTACAGTTAAAACAAAAAATAAGAAATCCTAATCATATGGTAATTTAAACAGCAGGTCAATGGACTTTGACAATAGCCCACAGTGGGCTTTTTATTTTCTGTAGTAAATATTGTTTACTAGGAAATCTACCAATGAGAACTCTTGACATGTCTCCAGTCTCCCTCGTACCACTGATGGATTAAAACCAGTAGAACTATTACCTGCATATGAACTGTTCTAGGCTTTAAAAAAAAAGTAGATAAACTAAGATAAACTAAACTCCATATTCCCTAAATGAGAATTAGGAAAACTCCATTTACTCAATTTTACCCTCAATTATACTACAGGGTTGATCTCTGCAGCTTTGGGAGGAGCAGCTGTTTTGATTCACTCTGTGGGAGAACAGGAGGAACAGCAATTTTTTTCCCAGTCAAGAGGGCCTGACACAGATCCAGAGCCCCCTGCTCCTCTACAGACAGTCCAAGCTCCAAAAAAACTGTGGCACAAATAAGGGCTGAAAACTAGTAGAAACCTAGGCCCTCTCAACTGCAAGCCAGGGCTTGATTCTACTGTGGACACCATCCAGCTGGACACAAGAGCTGCCATCTACACCAAGCTGCCCGCCCTACATCCTGACCTCCGTTTCCACTCGGATTAGCTCTGCATGAGGATAGTGATAGATGTGAGTCCTGGGAAGCGTGAGGAACTCAAAAGACTATATTGAGATGTGCCAGACAAACATGAATTTTGGGACAATGTGTGTTAAGTGGGGGAATCCCTGGGGAATGGTTAATGCAAATTCCACAACTCTGGTTATGCAAAACAAAACAAAAAAACCCAAAACCCCAATCCTGAAGAAAGGGACCTTGACTGGTGATTATTACCTGCCCGCAGAGACTGAAGATCAAAGACTCATGCCATATAAAGAAATGCTTGAACTATCCAGTCTGGGTTCTTGTTTCTGATCTGAAAATTGACATAGATTTGTAGCAACAGGGTAAACCCAGTTGGGAGGTTTGAAAGTCTGATACTTACCAGAGCCCTAGGTTGGAGTTGGGGTGACCTCTGGTAAGCTTCCAGCATACATGTAGGTTATTTTGTTTTTATAGGTTTTCTCTGTCATGCTTTTACCCTAAGAATAAATGCAGCTTCTTTGTGAAGGCTGGTTGGTAACTGGTGTACACTCTTTGAGCCCCTGGACAGAGGATAATCACAGGTACTGAATCCCGGTCACACCTGCTGAGGAGAATCAGGTGCAGCATGACAGTAAACCTAAACCCCTGGTCTGGAATGGGAGAGAGATACGGATCTCTGCCTGGAAAGGCGACAGCTAAGGGTGCCCTCAAGGAAGACATGGGGGAGAGAGATGAGGGGAAAGTACAGTTAACTCCTGAAACTATGACTCTGAGGAGAGGTGAGAGTTTATTATATTGATTTTGTTGTGGGCTATCAGTTGTTGAAAGATTGGTTGGGGCCTTGTTTAGTTATCATCCCTAAGACCTCTGCCTATTCCTGTATACTTTTATTTTATCCCTCTCTTGCCCAGGGAATAAACTTTATTTTTATGTGGATGCTGTAGCAGTTTGGTAATATCCAAGTGGTAATCAGGTTGTTAGTCCTTTGTACACCCAGTCACTAGGTGGAATGCTGGTCACTATAAGCACAGGGCTGATTGGTCCTAAAGGTGTCAGGGAGGAGGAAGGAACAAGGATGATGGAGTCCCTTAGGGATCAGAGGTGCCCTTGGAGGGGACATGGAAGACACTTATTCAGGTTTATCTATTACATTTCAGTAGTTCGCATTATTAGCTACTAAGTGACAAGACTGCAAAATAATATGGTTTGAAAAAACATGTTGAATACCCATCTGTGAATCACTGATGCTGTAATATCTTCTCTGTGCATGTCTAGCAAAGGCAATAGCAAAGGCAAGTTATGTGGCCTTTCAGGGTACGTTTACACAGAGGTAAAAGATCTGCGGCAATGGCTGCCCTGGGCGCAGGCTGTGGTGCTAAAAATTGCTGCGCACATATTCAGGCTCGGGCTGGATCCCAAGCTCTTGGACCCTCCACCCTCACAATGTCCCAAAGCTCAGGTTCCAGCCTGAGCCAGAACACCTACAAAGTAATTTTCTCAGCCTCAGAGCCTGAGCCCCCCAAGCTTAGGTTTTTTTTATCCCTGTGTGGGCATAGCCTTATACATAGCTACTGCTTCTTTACATGGTATAATACAATCCAATGTTTATGCACATGCCTAACTTTAAGCCTTAGATTCACATGCTTAAAGTTAAGCACATCCATCGTAGCAGCCTAGGGGTTCAGGTTGGCTCTATTTTTTTTAAATGTGTGTTTTAGTATACAAATCATTCCATTATTGAGTTATCATGAATCCGTCTTTCAATATTCAGACACTAGGTCATATCACACTGAATATTACAACAAGACTAAATTAATATTAGGACAACATTTCTAACAATGAGATCTACTGACCTGTAACCTCCCTAGAGAAGTGACAAAAGTTTCCTTGCTGGAGACTTTTGGGGACCAGAAAACGCAATGGAGAACACACTATAAGGAAAAATTCTGCACTGGCAGTTGTGAATATAAATTCTATTGATTTTAACAGAGCTATGACCATTTGTAGCAGCTGAGATCTGGTCCTCCAATTCGAGTTCTGCTCTGACTTTGTCCTGTGCAATTCCATTGACATCAATGGGATTACATGGGGTGTAAATTGGACCCAGAGGCCACTGTAGCCTAAAATGTATTCACATCACAGTAATTTATAAATAACTAATGTCTGATGAAGTGCTGTAAAGAACTTAGCACATTGTTTCATAAGGTCTTTCAATGGTTTTCAGGGCAAAATCCACAGGCACGTTTCCAGCAAACCACAAATTTGGAAATGCAATGATGAAGCTTTAGCTCACTTTCAGACATTGTGAATTGCCTACATCTCTGCCTTGTCACCAGTAGTAGTCTTTTAAAATGAGCAAAAAGATGTATTCTATTTGAAAAATTAAATCAGTAGCTGAACAGAGACAGCGTATTATGCTTGAAGATACAGTTTAAGCTAACTATGTTCCCTCAAATCCAAAAATATTTTAACTGCTTATTGCTAGGAACTTCAAAACATACTCTACCAGCTAGAAAAGAAAGAGAATTCATTTATTTTTCCATATTGAAAAGAAAAAATGTTAATTGTAAACTTAAAGAACTGTGAAGGGAGCAATATTTAAATAAACCATTAAATCACATTTTCAGGTAAAGACAATGTTTCATTACACAAAGCCTATGTTTTGTATGTTCTTTGCGGCCCACAGTTGATTCTGCAATTGAGACTTCAGTGGAACTACTCATGTGTAAAGATAAGGCAATAAGCATTTCCAGAATTGGGGCCTAAGCTTACTGAAGTGCTGTATTAAGTAAATTGCTCTGCGATGCATGAACAGAGTAGCCTTGTCCTCCTTTATGAACAGCAATGTGTATGGTTTTGTAGTATGCATAAAAAAAAAACAAGTTCAAAAAGCAGATTAAGATATAAGCATGTACAAGAGTATGCCAGCAACAGCATTTTATCCTAACTAAGCGTAAAACCACTGTGAGAATTCCAAACAACCACGAAAAAGAATACCAAAGGTCACCATGCACCAGTTGTTCATTTGGAGGAACAAAAAAGGCAGATAACAGATGTTGATAAATTCTCACTTACTGAATTTATTAACCAGATGCAGAAACATGCTTGTTGCACTGCATGACCCTGCATACTGAATAAGTGGTTCAATTCTGCTTTACTTTCCCTCCATGTTACATAATCCAAACTACTTACATCATGCAAATACATAAGGTTTTAGATCCTGTTAAGCCATGCATGAAATTTAACAGCATAGTTATTTAGGTACTGAAAGTGAAAAGACAATAAGGAAATGAGATACGTTTAAGGGCTAAACAGGGCAGATATAAATCATGATTATGAGACGGAAATGTTTCTAGGATGCAGCTCATTAGATTAATAAGGTACTACCATCACATCACTGCTTTTCTGTGCTAGAAACATAAATCTCTTATTTGAGACCTGGAGTCAAACAAGGAGCCCCAAAAACAGGGAGGAGCAGAAAGGAAGAACAAATTGGTCTTTGAGCCATTCAATAGAGTTAAATACCAATAATACCATAGTAGAAGTTGCTGTACTTGCCATATCTGCAGTCTATCTCAGTAGCAGCTGTAGTGTGAAGCCATGAATAAAGTATAGAAAATATGCATTTCTAAACTAGAAACATAAATAAACAAACATTTACTGATATTAGCTCAAATAAAGCTGATGTTACTGTGTCAGACTGTAGTAAACTTTGGCACCATACAATTATGATGTTGTCTCAATGTGGTCATAATCCATATATTTTATTACATCATAATAATTGTTTAAAAAGTTCTCTCTTCAAAAAGGCAAGCTGTAATCCTGCTAGCAGTGAAATCAAATGGGAATTTTGTTGTTAATTTCCATGGAAGAAGCATCTGGCACATACTATGTTCAAGATATTACAACAATCATTTTGGAAAGAAATGGTTATAAATCTTCCTTGGATTCCTATAATAAAAAAACCTTATGGTTAGTCCAATTTTTCAAGTGGATGCAAATTGGTGATCTGGCCTACTTTCTTCTGATCAGCTGAACCAATTTATATCCCAGAAATACATCCATCTCTACCTTTAAACTGTATTTCCTTTTTCTAATTATGGAGTTCTAAACTAAACTAGTTATCCTTACAGGGAAATAGCCATGTTACAACAAAATATTGTTTTTACTAATATTAGCAGTAATTGTATATGTTGACCATTGCCGATATAATAATAATAATAAACTCAAATTTGTGAATAACTATAGGTGTTACTCAAACATAGTATGAGTTTATAGCTAAAGTTAACCTACTACAATTTGAATAAAGAGGAAAAACAATACTTTATCATGGACTAATGCCAAATTTATTTTTTAAAAACAGAGCACAAAATGTATGCACTGAAAGAACATTAAATACTTGACATAATACCATAAAAATGAGGAAGTTCTATAAACTGTGTGATTGTTTACTCCTTTGAAATGGAAATACGCATATAGTAGAAAAGGTACTGTTGTGATTAAGGTGCTAACCTAGGACTCACAAGATCCATGTTATATCCATGGATCTGCCACAGACATCTTATGCGATTTTGGGGAACGAGCTAACCTCTCTATACCTTAATACCACCATCTGTAAAATGGGAGTAATACTTTCCTAACTCTCAGTTGTTTAATATGCTAGGATATTATGGTGATGAGTAGAGCTGAGTGAAATTTGGAATTTCCATCCGGTGAGAAATTCTGATGTTTCAACATCTGTTCTGGTTGTGAATTGCGATTTTTCATGATACAAATTTCAATTTGGAAATGGCAAAATGTTTTGTTTAGACATTTTTGATTGAAATTAAACATTTTTATATCCCCAAAATCAAAATATTTTGTTTCAGTTTGCTGAACTGAACCCAAATGCTTTCTTTAGAATCAGTTCATCATTAAACTGCATTTCCCAATTGTGGCACATAAACTACAACTGTTATGAGTCCAAGAGCCTGATACTCCAACTCTCTCCTATGCACCAGACTCCCATTTTCCCTGATGCACCACTCAGCTTGGTCAGAGGGAACTTCATGTTGCATTCTGGGAGATGTAGTTCTCCAAACAGCCTAGCCCATAAGAAAGCATAGGGGTCCAAACTAGAAATCCCATGAGGCAACAACATGCTAATAGAGAAGTGTGGTTTAATGTTTTGTGGAACTGATATGAAACAAAACGTTTGCCAATTTAACAAACAAAATAGTCTGATTTGGATCAAACTGACCCTAAATAAAATATATCTTTTTGATTTTCTGGAGAGAAACATTTAGCAAAATTGAAATTTTCCTGCGTAAGATTTTGATTTTGCTAACTACATTTTCTGTCAGAAAATCATTCTAATGGAAAATCACAAACCAGCTCTAGTAATGAGTGCTAGAGGGAAACCTAGGCATATTGAATGAAGTATCCCAGAGCTAGCTGTACTTCCGACCCTTTCTCTGGTCCCTCTGAGCGTATCTGCACAGGTGCAGTCCTTGTACCCTTACCTTTTATTGGGTGGAATCCTGTAATTCTCCCATTCTTAGACAGAGTCCGAGGCTCTAGTACCTGTGTGTCAACTTGTGCTTGCCCAGCAGGTCTGACTGGGTATGATACTATGATACTTCCCCATCAGGGCTTTTGACAAATAGTGAATACAGTGACCCAAAACAGCCTCTTAAAACAAAGTATTGTTTAATCTTAGCAGTAGGAAAAATGATAATTTGAGAAAAAAGTTTTATTTAATAATACTAATAATAGGTCCTCATGCTTGACTATCGTACACCAGAACCCAAACCTGTGGGAATCTTGATCTCAATCTATTCCCCTGAAGTCTCTCAGACAGCTGTCCTTGAGGAAACCCTTTTCAATCCAGCCGAAGTTCTTTGTTCTCTCAACTGACAAACTTGAAGGCTATGTGCACATTACATCTTACGCTGGTATAAGTTATGTTGCTCAGAGGGGTGACTAAACCACCCCCCTGAGTTATGTAACTTACAGCAACCTAACCGCTGGTGTGGACAGCGCTATGCTGGCAGGAGAGCTTCTCCCACCGACATAACTACGTTTACTCATGGGGGCTGGAATAATTAAGTCGATGGGAGAGTCCTCTCCCTTTGGCTTAGAGCGTCTGCACTAGCAGTGCTACAGCAGCAGAGCCGCATCACTTCAACTGTACCACTACATGCTCTGTAGCATAGCCATCGCCCTGGATCTGCTGTCCAACAACAGTTTCGATCACATATGGTATATGACTTCTAACTCTAAATTTCCTTGATTTTGAGGCTTAAATCAGATTCATTGGACCCAATTCTGCTTTGAAATATGCAGACAACTCAAACTAACTGGATGGCTACCTGCTACCATAACTGGATAAATGTTTCAAACAATTGCTACTTTTTGTCATTTAATTTACTTAGATGTGGTAGGTGTAACAGTTTTATTAAAAAAGGAAAATGAAACTGCATTTGATATGTATGAGAATAGATACAATAGACTGATTTTTCATTAAATCCACATTAGATATGGGTAGCCAGCATAATCTCCTTTTTAATAATGAGTATTTGTAATCTACAGAAGTCCATAAATATTCTCTAAACCACCAAACATTTTTTTTTGTATTCCAGTAAAAAGTCAGTCTAATAGAGATGCTTGTAGGTTGGTTCAGGACTATGACTCTATGTATATAATATTACATTATTTTTTACAGCTCTGTTATAAACTCAGTTAACAGAGGTAGTCTAAAATCCTTAATTATAGAAGATCACCCTCATAATGGATATTTATATAAATTATGAACTTTGTAACATCATACAAATTAAGTTCGCAGAGTCTGTTGTTAGAGCCCAAGGCATGAAATCCCCTCCACGCATAAAGCAATATGTATAAGCATGTATACGAAGATGCACATTTGAAGTGGACCACCCATATGGATAAGGAATTGAAGAAGCAGCATAAATGTATTTTGAATATAAGCAGATGGAGAACAATGCCTAAGCTCAGAATCAAAGTGAGAAGCTGCTGTATAATCCCATCTTCACATCCAGTGGTTTATTTTCCTGTCCATGGGCTGAAAGAGCAGTCAGAACTGATTGCATGGGTGCCCTGGGTCTGCACAAATGCAGACCTGCTGCTTTTCCCTAAAATTATCTTGCATGATGACACCACCTAGACTGGTGCAGAGCTACCAGTTCCCTGTGCAGCAGCTCAGCGAGGTGACCCAGAGCACAGCCCATGTGTGGTAACGTTCCACATCAGGGATGAAAGATATCCCCAAACAGGGTGTCTTCATGTCATATGTACACCCTGAGATAAGCATGTCTGTCAAAGGATAAACTAAATAATATTTAGTGATCTTTCTTAAAGAAAAATGTCTCATTTAAAATTATCTTTAAGCATCTCCTGAGGAAAACCAAAAACATTTGTTCTACAAAATGTGACAAAGATTGGCTATAATTTCTTTATTTTCTGTACTGAGCTATATTATTTTATGATAATGTGGTATGTGTACACTGAAAACCTTGGACTTCTATCAGCTTAAAGAAAATGAAATCTCAGTAAAATATGGTTTAGAAGTAGCTGGTTCTCACAAACAACATGAACATCACCACCGAAAAACTTAAACTTTGGAGTTTCTACTTTCAGTGTGTGTAGACTATTAATATGTTCATTAACAACTATTAGCAGAAACATTTGAGAAAGACAACATGTGTAAATATTTTCTTACAGGTAGGTCTAGAGATTACAGACATTTATACAATAAAATTTCCTCTTTTCTTTCTGATAATAATTTTGATGGACAATATTGATATTTATTTTAAGCAACTTTTCTGTTTTCGTCTATTAAAATGTTCACAGTTGAGGAAAATAGATATTGAGATATAAAAAGTTAAAGCTTTAACTGTTAAAACAGAAATTGTAAACATCACATCTCAAAACATAAAGTAGTAAATATCCTTAAATCAAACTCTAGTAAGTTCTTGAGTAGCATTTTTCTTAGTTTCCCTATCTGTACATTTCAGTCATTATTAATGGAAATCATTTTAGTTGGTTTGTGCATGTTTCATGAAATCAATGTTTACCATATTCAACATACAAATGACACAGAAAGGATGATCTCAGGGTAAAGCACTAGTGTGGAACTCGAGAGCTGCTCCAGTTCCCGGCTCCTCTACAGACTTTGTGTGACTTACAAAGTCATTTGACTTCTCGCTATCTCAGTTTCCTATCTGTACAATACTCTCTGCCACACTTTGCCAATCTTGTCCTTTCTGATTGTAAGATCATAGTAGTAGGTGCTCATAGACTCAGACTCCATCATGATCATCTAGTCTGACCTCCTGCACATTGCAGGCCACAGAACCTCAACCACTCACTCATGTAACAGACCCATAACCTCTGGCTGAGTTACTGAAGTCCTCAAATCATCATCATTTAAAGACTGCAAGTTACAGAGAATCCATCATTTACACTAGTTTAAACCTACAAGTTTAAACCATGCTCCAGGCTGCAGAGGACAGCAAAAACCAGCAGGGTCTCTGCCAATCTGACCTGTGGTAAAAATTCCTTCCTGACCCCAAATATGGTAATAAGTTAGACCGTAAGCATGTGGGCAAGATCCACCAGGCAGATACCTGGGAAAGAATTCTCTGTAGTAATTCAGAGCCCTCCCCAACTAGTGTTCCATCACCAGCCATGAAGATATTTGCTGCTAGCAGCTGCAGATTGGCTACACACCATTATAGGCAGTCTCATCATATGATCCTCTCCATAAACTTATCAAGCTCAGTCTTGAAGCCAGTTAGGTTTCTTGCCCCCTCTGCTCCCCTTGGAAGGCTGTTACAGAACTTCACTCCTCTGATGTTCTTGCGTCCACACTGGCACTTAACCAACTCCTCTCCGTCCCTGATGTTTTTTTAGAGAGCAATCATATCTTTTGGTTAGACAAGCCAAGCACCCTGAGTCTTCCCTCATATAGTCAGTTTTCCATTCCTCAGATCATTCCAGTAACCCTTCTTTGCACTTGTTTGTTTGAATTAATCTTTTTTAAACATGGGAGACCAGAATTGTGCACAGTATTTCAGATAAAGTCTCACCAGAGCTTTGTATAATGGTACCAACACTTCCTTCTCTCTGCTGGAAATACCTTATCTGCCTCCTCGGACTGCATTAGCCTTTTTTCACAACCTCATTACACTGGCAGCTCATAGATATCCTATGATCAACCAATACAGTCAGGTCTTTCTGTTCCTCTGTCACTTCCAAGTGATACATCCCCATCTTATAGCAAAAATTCTTGTGGTTAGTCCCTAAATGCATGATTTTGCACTTTGCACTATCAGCATTTCATCCCATTTCTATTACTCCAGTTTACAAGATCATCTTGTATGGCATTCCGATCCTCCTCCATATTGTTTGCTACTGTACATCTGCACAGTGTCTAGTATATAATTGCTATATATACGTGGGGTGGGAGAACAACAGAATCTCACAATTTACAATAGCAATATTCCTCTTCCATCAGTGACCACGAATATAATGTCCTTCAGAGTTCAGTCCCTGGCACTCTCCTCTGTGTCATCCCCAGTGGCCATTTCCTGTCTGAATTCAATCTTCTCACTGCTATGCAGTTGACATGAAAATCTTCATCTATTTTACCTTCTTTTTGCCTGGCTTCACCAGGATAATATCATTCATCCACTATTTTGACCTCCCTTTTTGATTTATCACAACGGGCAGGGACTTAAGTGTTCACATTGACTCTGAACTCTCTTTTGCTTCCTACATGTCCCAATTCCTAATATCTCCACAACACAGCCCACATCAAATCATGTTTTAACTATTCATCTCCCAAAATATTCCCTTGTTTGTGCTCTCAAATTTCAATTGGTCCAACATACAGTTGCTTACTTTCTTACATACTGGAAATAAAAAAAACTAAATACATCTCACCCATTTTCCAAAATCTTCATCCACATCCGCATCCAGAAAGTTTGTATAAGAAGTGCCTCTTAGGAATCAATATTCTCATCTCCAATACCTCAACAATATTTCAGAGGTTTCTCAGTCTTAGACTTCATTCTTTCCCCAGTATATATGTCTCAGACTCATAGGTCAGAAGGGACCAATATGATCATCTAGTCTGACCTCCTGCACAAAGCAGGCCACAGAACCCTACCCATCCACTTTTATAACAACCCCTAACCCATGACTGAGTTATTGAAGTCCTCAAAATTGTGGTTTGAAGACCTCAAGCTGCAGAGAATCCACCAGCAAGCGACCCATGCCCCACGCTGCAGAGGAAGGCGAAAAACCTCCAGGGCCCCTGCCAATCCGCCCTGGAGGAAAATTCCTTCCCGACCCCAAATATGGCGATCAGCTAAACCCTGAGCATGTGGGCAAGACTCACCAGCCAGCACCCAAGAAAGAATTCTCTGCAGTAACTCAGTTCCCATCCCATGTCCACAAAGGGAGATAGCTCACACATCAGGGACTAATGCTTACTGGTTAACCATTTAATATTTTACATCCCTAGTAGGGACTGAGCCTGGGGAGGGCTGCAGGAAGATAGTGTCCCCCGGGAGGAAGCCCTGGAGATATGGCCCCATGCCAGGGCTGGACTGGTTTAAAAAACAGACACATCCAGCCAGAGGGGGCACTCACAAGAGGTGGGTGCTGGTCCCATTACAATGATGCTGTACAAAAATACATGTTGAAAGTATCACACAGAGTAAAAACCCACACTTTTCATCTATATATTAATTTCATTAAAGCTTCTGAGACAAATCAGAAGACACAACAAAGCACATTTTACTACATAAAAAGAAATAGTATTGGATCATAGAAACAGATGAGTCTCATGCTGGCCAACAGTTACCCGTGACAGCTGACAACAAGCAAAGTTCTGGAGGAGACCAATAGCTCTTTCAGATCAGCTGAAGGCTGTGAACATGCCAAATCTATATTGTACACAGTGCAATTTAAGCAGAGGCATCCTTTCTCAGCTACCTCTGTGTTTTATATCTGGAGGTCCCTGCACCAAGAACAACAATACAGCTGGAGAGCTATGGAGTCCTGTATGGATTAGAGAAGGACTTGCAGTAGAAGAGGTCCGCTAACAATTGAAGAAAAAGGTATTAGATTTTCAGCATATATAATTATGTATACGTAATGCATTTTATATAATACTACATACATCAAAACTGAAAAATCCTTTAGTTTGTTGCATGACAACTACTTTCCACAGCTGTTTGGTCTAGGTTTCTAAAAAAAGAAAGCCCACTACAATTATTGACATATGCTAAAAATCAGTAAAACAGCCTTAGGGCTTCCTTAAAATGTTAAAAGATGTTAACCTGAGTTTATTTAAAGTTCAGAGGATGTGGGTATACAAAATATTATAAACATATTTGCAATTGTTGTTGGTATTTATTCAGGAAATTTAACTATGGGATACTAATGGCATGTTACTGCAGATTATCTCTGAATTTTTTTCAAAGGGAAAAACCAAAACTATTGATAAAAAAAATCTTCATTCTGAATATCTATTTAAATTAAGTACAGAAACTGCAGAAGAGAGATCACAGAGAATTCAAATTTGTGTCCCATGAAGTTTAAATGATTAAAAGCCAGTGCCCATGCCTTTCTTTTATTATAAAAATTCTGTGTGTATGTATGAAATAATACCACCACTCTCTTGCTGTCAGCTTTAAGTCATGTCTCTTTTTCACACAGACTTTTCATCAACGGAGGAATCCTATCACTAATTTTGAAAATGCTTCTAGTTAAGAAGGTTGACAAAAAAAGAAAACCAAACAAACAGAATTTAGGGACTGATTTAACTCGCATTGAAATCAACTGAAAAATTCCCACTGACTTCTATGGAAGTTCTATTAGACCTATACCTATTTTTTCTTTTCAACATCAATGTTCCAGCACACACAAATGATGGGGCATGGGGGTGTGTGTGTGAAAGCAGTCAATCACTGAAAGTGAGACTCACCATCAGGCATTTAAATTAACAAATTAACCGTTTACTCCAGATTAGTAGTTTAAAACAGGAGTAAAGTAGTCTGGATTTAACAGCTTTCTTTCCCCTCCAACATAAATTCATAATTTTTTTTTTTAAAAAGGATTGAATTAGTGTTTAACAATAATGTGTTCATTTTTAGCGTTTTAAATCATAGTGTCTGAACCACAGCAAAAGTGTTTCAAGAGTGAGACACATGAGTCAAATTGGAATTTAATTATAGTAAGAAAAATGCATTAACATTTTTCTATTATGATTATGACCTATTATAACAAAACATTCTGAAATATCTCAGCTTCATGTTAAGTCTTTGATCTGTAAGATGATTCCTGAACTTAAGGCATGATACTCTATTTGAGCTCTATCACACTTCAACCTTATAATAAACATCTTTAACATAAAGCTTAGAAACACTTGACTTCTGAAGATAATTCGCCCTTATAATAAGGCCAGAGCATCTGTGCAGTACTGGTTGAGATTAATAAGGTAAAGCAATTGACTTCAATTTTATGAAAATAAATGATTTTCCTTTTATTCAGACTAAACCATAGACCCTAATACCACAAAGCACTTAAGCTCATGCTTAACTTTAGGCACTTATGAAAGGGGATGAACTTCAGTAAAGCTCTTAAGCACATACTTACATGCTTGGCTGAATTAGAGCCATAATGAATTCAAATATTAATATTTTAAATGCATGAAAAGAAACAGGCCTCAATACTGCAAAGGTTTACATATATGCCTAATTTTATGCACTGTTATTTATGTCATAGTTCAAGGCAACTACATCTGTACTTCCCCTCCACGGCCCACCAGGGGCACCCACTGTAGACTCCTGGTTCCTCAGCTGTCACCTCCCTTGGGTGGAGACCAAGATCTCTCCCGTTCCTGAGTGATTTTTCCAGGCTTCACAGTTCCCGCCTATGCTGTGATATTCCCAGCCAGCCAGCATGTGCTAAGATTATGTCATGGAAGTCACAGAAACCATGACTTTCAGAGACCTTCATTACATTTTCCGCTTCAGCCCCAGAACATTGGGGCTGGAACTGTCAGCCAGCAGGAGCTCCATAGCTCCCAACCACCAAGGGCAGGCCCCACAGCTCCGAACAACTGCAGGCAATGGGAGTGAGGGGACCTCGGTGCCCTCAGCCACCATGGGCAGCAGAGGCACCTGGAGCCACAGTTATTTGTTACAGTTATTTTTAGTAAAAGTCGGGGACAGGTCACTGGCTTCCATGAATTTTTGTTTAGTGCCCGTGACCTGTCCATGACTTTTACTAAAAATCACCCTGACAAAATCCTAGCCTTATTTATGAATAGTGTAATTGCCAGCAGTTACCCCACAGCTCTTTATAAGCAAGCATATTTACTCTTAAGATGAAAGCATTGCAGAGAAAACATAAAACAAAATAAGAAAGGTCCTATGTGAGTGCTAAAAGCTTACCATAAGTCACCCATCAGTTTACAAGGCCTCAAGTGGAAGGTTGAAGTCCTTCCAATCCTTCCCAGGAAGGACTGAAACTCTGCCTTGGACAGGTCATATCCATTCTAGATCAGAAAGCTGGCCCCAAGTCAGTTTAAACTCAGGCTACTTACCCAAAATGTCCTCTCTTTTTCCATTGGTCTCTAGACAATCCACATCCAGTATATGGGAGCCTTTCCAGGCCATGGTATCTCTCAGAAGGTATTTTTAAGGGAATACTCAGTGTGTAAAAATAAGCAACTGTCTAATTGTGTAGTTTTGGGGCTTTAGCCAGTACCAAAAATAATAATAATCAATAAGCTAATTTGAATCCTATTTACATAATCGTTTTATACAATATCAATTATTTTGTTTAAGAGATTCTAGTTCAGTGGATAATGTACTGGAGAGGACTTAGGAGACTTGGATTCTATTCTCAGCTCTGACACTGAACTGTTGTGTGATCTGAGAAACTCACACGTTGCCTCTCAGTCTCTGTTTTACCTCCCAACATTTGTCTATTTGGTCTGTTCAGACTGTAAACCCTTTGAGGCAAGGTCTGTTTCTTACTATATGTTGGTACAGTGTGCACCACAATCTCTGTTGGGGTCTCTAGGCTCTACTGTAATACACATATAAATAATATTTTGCATTTTAGTAACAGAGAGATCTTGCAATCATAACAAAAATACAAATTTTAAAAGGGTTAGACTATTAGTTCTTGGCAGTTACTTCGCTTTCTGATACTGTGGGTGCTGAATAAAACACACAAACAAAAATATATACAGTGAGAAGCTTTAAACATTTGCCAAAATAAAAAATTTTCACACTGAAAATATTTCTCTTTAAAGATCTATATCCATAACCTGCTGACTGACGTGTATTCATCTTTCTTTTTATTGCACTCAAATAAAGACATAACAATAAATTTTGACTGCAAAGCAAGGAAATCTCTATTACCAAGAAAACAAATCTGAGTCAACCAGACTATGATTTATGCCACCTCTTTGCTGCCATTTGCTTGGCAGAAGTGAAGACTTTTAGACTTTGGCAAATATCATTCCATTAAGCTGAAAACCTTGATGCTGTTTTAGTACTCCTCCACAAGTCAGATCAGCACATCAAATTCTGTGGAAATACTTGCTTCTAGGGATATCCTTAGGATGAATTGTTTTAAAAAGCTTATGTGTGTTGGTGTAAAACTTCAGAAAAATGCATGAAAAATATTTTCACACATTTTCACAATTTCAGTACAAATCTAGAACTTGAGGGCTCTTGGTGTCCCCCTAGGTTCAAGTCCCACTGATGTCTGTAAGAGTTGAAAATGCTCAGCACCTAGCTCAGAAGTTTGATCGAGCCTTTAATGAATAATCTTTATATGATCGTAGTACAGAAATTCTTTAGAGATGTAAAGTTGTCAGAATGTTTGAAGACATGTAAAATGCATCTGCACAGTACATTAGCTACAAAATACAGTTAATCTGAAAAAGACAAATGCAAAACAACAAAACACTCAGATACTATGGTGATGGGAGCCATATAAATAACTACAGTAGAACCTGAAAGATACAAATGCCAGAGTTACAGACTTACTGGCCAACCAGACACCCTGTGGAACTGAAAGTAATCAGACAGCAGCGCACACACAAAAAACCACACAGCCCCCCTCAGCAAATACTGTACTGCCTCGAGGCTTTAGCCCTGGAACTCAGAAGCACCGGGTCTCAGGGCTTTAGCCCCATTGCCCCATTCCCGAGCCCCGGTGCCCCCTGCGAGGCTGAAACTGGGAATGGAGCTGAAACCCTGAGCGCCAGCACTCCCCCAGATCTAAAGCCCTGAGCCCAGGTACTCCAGAGGGGAAGAAGCCCTGAGCCCCACGCACAGAACCGCCTATCCCCAGAAGCTGCAAACAGCCCTCCCCCCATGGCTGAAGTCCATAACCTCTTGTTCAGAGTTACAGAACATTTCAGAGATACGGACAACCTCCATTCCCAAGGTGTCCATAACTTGGAGGTTCTACTGTATGTAGATAAGATGAGACAAAATAGACTGACTCAACGTGGCTTCAGAAAGAGGTGCTCAAAGATCTGAGGATACAAGAATATCTATAACAGAAATGGAAAAAGAGAGAGAAGAGCAAGCAAGAACACTCAGAATCATAGTCAGTGTATCTATTTCTCCTCATTTTATTGCAAGTTTTGTGATAGTAGGATGCTCCAGTTCTTAGGGTCTTGTTATTACATGAGAATTTCAGCTTTCACTAAACAAAAAAGTAAGTTTCTAACCCTCATGGTGGCAGAGAAAAACTTGATAACTTGAACCCTAAAGGCTCCAATAACAGAAGGCAAATAAAAAGAACTCAACATTTATTATTTTAAAATCTCATCATTTATAAAATCTCATTTTCACACCAATCATGATTTTTTGGGCCTGGCTCATGATTTTTGAATACTTGTGGATGGCAATACTCAAGGTTTGCAGGGATAAGATTAAGATAACATTATTTTGCTTTTTGGCTAACCAATGGAGTTAAGAGGAGCTCTTACAAATTAAGTCTATCGAGAAAAAGTTGTACTGTACAGAAAGTAGGTCCATTAATGAATGAGAAAGCAGATAAAGTCATGACTGGAAAAAAGGCCACGATATTGAACATCTTTTAAAAACCTATCTTCAATAAGAAAGGTATGGAAAATAATTTGGAGTTGAATACACAAGGCAGATTCTGTAACAAAATCAGCTTTGTAACGTTGAACATATACAAATCAGTTTGTCTGAATGACCTGCGGAACAAAGGTTTTATCCTGTTCCCTGAATTTTTCACACCCTCCACTTTCCAGAGATTTCCTAAGACATTAGGAAGATGGATCTCCATCTATATGTTTTTGCATCACTTGTAGGCAGACATTACACTGGCTGCTAAAAGAAACCAACCCCCCACAAAACATTCCATGGTCACATCTCTCTATATGTGTGCAATGTCTAACAATTTTATTGTATTTTAACCTTTTATTTTCTCTCAGATGTCATGATAAAAGAATTTGCTGGCAGAAATTTTTAATTTTAATTTTAATTTGTGATTCTTATATTCTGTTGAAACACACATGTATCCTCTCATTAAAGTTAATCAGAGTTACACACACACACAGCAGCTAACACAAAGCCCATTGAAGTCAACAGTAGGTTTCCACTAACTTAAGTAGGTTTTGTACCAGGCCAAAAATCCCACAATCTCTATGTACTACATCAACATATAGAGATCCAAAGATGTACATTTAGACATACTCTGTATTTACATGAACCTTTTTACTGTAATTCTGAAAGTACACATTAGCTGTGACCCAAAGCCAAAACATTCAAACCTGCATGCTTAACATTAGGCACCATTAGTTATATATATATATATATATATACACTTATATTCACAGATTCATGACTTTCATTGGCAATTGCAGGATCGGAGCACATGAGCATATTTCTTCAGTTTATCTATCTAGGTCAGGGATCAGCAACCTTTGGTACGCGGCTCGCCAGGGTAACCACCCTGGCAGGCCCGGCTGGTTTGTTTACCTGCTGCGTCCACAGGTTTGGCCAATCACATCTCCCACTGGCCGCGATTCACCGCTCCAGGCCAATGTGGGCTGCGGGAAGTGGCGCGGGCCGAGGGACATGCTGGTCACTGCTTCCTGCAGCCCCCATTGGCCAGTGAGAGCCGCGATCAGATGAACCTCCAGACATGGCAGGTAAACAAACCAGCCCAGCCCGCCAAGGTGCTTACCCTGGCAGGCTGCATGCCAAAGGTTGCCAATCCCTGATCTAGGTCCTCATATGGCACCCATGATCATAGCATCTAAGTACCTTAAGACACCCAGCTCATTTCCACATTGTGATCCTTGTCCAAGCAGCTGTATTGAACTTTCCCAAAATTTACAGAATTGGTTAATTATAGGGGACAGGAAGCAACGCCATAGTTCAAGATGTATTGTGGCTTCTGTTTAAAATCAATTTTTCATATATACAGAATAGGCCAATGTATGAATTTCTGAGGTCTTGAAAATACCCTTCCTTACATGATCAGAATCACAGATTCAAACCACATATTTCTATGTTCTTTCCTTTGAGTTTGTGAATCCTATTTGAGTCTATAGCTCCAAACAGCTTAAGAGAAACTCCCTTTAACTCAATTTCTAACTGTACATTACCAAGTATTTTTGCTCTTTTCATTTGTCAATATATGGCTACACATTCAAACATATATTCCTCATTTATTAACACGGTACTACACTGAAGTCATGCCCAGGCAGTTAAGTACTATTCTAAATGGAAATTAATATGTACAGTATTTCAATTTGCTTATACAATATTAATACAGCTGCAGCTAGCTGGTACATATTATTAAAGAATTAGGAATAAAATTTTCAGAAGGGAAAGTCAGTGAGGATTTAGGATCCCAAGACACTTAGGCCATTCTGAAATTTTTAACCTAAATATTAATTTAAAGGTCAAAAATATCTACAAAGTGAAGACAATATTACTGTATTTTAGCTTACAAGATATATGGCTATACATTAAACCATAAATGTTCTTACGATATCTCTATTACAATTTCATACTTCAAAATATTCTGCACATAAAACATACTGTACAGTTTATATATTTTTACAAAAAAGTGCAAGGAACATTGACATCTTGTTGATTACTACTCAGGCAAATAAAAAATGTTTTTGTGAGCCAAATTTCTGTGGTCATTAACAGTGCTGCATGTACACAAAATAACTAAACAAAAGAAAAATATTTAAATTGGATTAACTAAATAAAAAAAAGTTTGTGGGGAATCACATCAGTCTGCTCATGTTTTCTCCTGGCCAGCAATGCCAACTTCTCAGTCTCTAAGTGAATATCCTTTGCAGAGAAAGTTGTGGATGCTTTGTGTTGCTGCAGCCCCCTCCATCTGGAAAGTCAGATTCCGGGCCCTGCTCTGGCCTGTTCTGTAGGCTGCTCCAGTGGGGTATAGGTACCATAAAGAAGCCACAACGGCATCAGGGAGAATTCTCCTGTCCTAGCCGCAGATAGGGCTGATGCCTCCACCTCTGCATGTTTCCTTCCCTCCCTCTATCTTCCCCTGCCCCTCACAGTTTAGGCACATGCCAAAGATGGGAGGGGCAGTGGCCGTAACAGCTACAGCTATTCTGGTGTTCTAACTTATGCTGTAGGTCACACCAACATCCAAAGCAGGCACAGTACAATAGTTTAAAGTCACCTTTCCAGAGGCTGAATCTTCTGTTCTGTCTCTCCTGAGAAACTTAACACTGAATCTATCCCAGACTTTCTGCCACCAGGGGCCTGTTTCCTGACCTACAGAGGAAAAAGCTGATACAATTTTAGGGATATTCCTACCCTTATATGTCTGCATTATGCTCTATGTGCAAATATGTACACATTTGGAAATTTTTAATCTATGTGACAAGGTAAAATGAACTTTATCTGCGTTTTTTATACAGTGCCCATTATGGTTAATTGAATGCTTCTATGCTACTGTATCAAGTATCAGAGGGGTAGCTGTGTTAGTCTGGATCTGTAAAAGCAGCAGAGAATCCTGTGGCACCTTATAGACTAACAGACGTTTTGGAGCGTGAGCTTTCGTGGGTGAATACCCACTTCGTCAGACGCAGGCAGTGGAAATTTCCAGGGGCAGGTATATATATGCTAGCAAGCCAAGCTAGAGATAACGAGGTTAGTTCAATCAGGGAGGATGAGGCCCTGTTCTAGCAGTAGAGGTGTGAAAACCAAGGGAGGAGAAACTGGTTCTGTAATTGGCAAGCCATTCACAGTCTTTGTTTAGTCCAGAGCTGATGGTGTCAAATCCTATGCTACTGGAGTGCCTGGTAACTTTAAAGATGGGCAAATCAGTTTGAAAACTTTAAGTAACTCTAAACTGGAAATCCAAGCTTGCAACCCCAACTGGGTTTACTATATTTAGACCCATTTCCTGTTCCAGCAGGATCAGGCCCTTGATCCTTACCGTAAAATAAAGAGCAACAGCTTCCTTTCTGATTATGTGTCTGGTACACATTCAACACTACAAGTTAACAGAGTGTGAAACCTATATGAAGACATCAAGGACCAAATTCTGTTTTCATTCTAATGTAAATATGAAGTGACTATTGACTTCAATGGAATTAATCTGGATGTACAACGGAGTGAGAAGAGAATTTGGCCCTTGCTGACTAAAAAGCTATGTTTTTCAGAGTTGTGTGTGTCTTTGTGTGTCTTTAATACTGTTAGAACAAATCACAAAAATAATGGATGATATATTTTTAATATGCAAATTATATTCTGATTGCTCTGAATTTGAGAAGAATGTTTAGATTCAGAAAACTAAAAACTAAAGTATAGTATACTATGTCTTTTATGCTCCTGTATTCTGGACTTTGCTGCAAAAATGACTGAATGACGCATTTACTGTTTTAATGTTGCCAACTCTTGTGATTTTATCTCAAGTCTCAAAAAAGTAGTTATTTTACTTAAAGCCCCAGCTCTTGGAGACAGCTGATTTCGTAAGAATCTCAGCTTTCCTTTTTAAAAAACAAGACCAATGTATGTTTCTAACCCTTACATTTGCAGAGACAAGCTTTAAAATAGTAACTAAGTTACAGTTATATATTCTAAGGCCATAAAGGATAATTATATCATCTAGTCTGACCTCCTGCACACTAGAGGTCATAGGATTTCACTCAGATACCCTTGTATCGAGCCTAATAACTTGTGTTTGACTACAGCACATTGTGGTTAGATGCTGATAGATGTTTGGCTGGGTGTGTGTATTCCCTCTGTGTGCTACTCCAGCCCTGCGCAGACAGCTGGCATGGCATAGCTTGAGCGAACCACCCAATGACCCACAAGATCTGTTAAGGGATGAAGGCACCCAAGCCATGTTTAATGTCAACGAAGCACAGTACTAGTATCCCGCAGACTCTACTGGACCGCTAATACATGTATGCCCACAACAGTGGACCAGCTCAGTGAATGGCGGGACTTTCCATTCCTCCCTAGGCTGGACAAAGATACTCTCTTTGAGATATATCTTTATACCCTGATACAAACAAGTTAGTAGTGCCCCTCTGACATAGTTACTGTAGTTACTTCCCCTTGACGTGGCTAGTTATTACTCATTACCTTGTACATGTTGGTTTGATCAAAATATCTCTATTATGTTCTGTTATTCTGAGCTTATCATTTAGGAAGGGTCAGGGTGTTCCTGTTATCCTTGGGGAATGTTTTTGTACCAGCCTTCATATTGTAATATTCTGGTACCCACTTGATATTGGGATGTGTTTGCATGAGTGCTCTGTAACTAGCACTTTTTACGAATGTGTATTTTTGCAATATTAGCCCTGTTCTTGCCAGATTCTGTGAGCAGCTCCTGACTCATACCAGGCTTCTAATACAAGGGCTTATGTCTCAGACTCTCTTCCAACTACACACATCTTCTGAAAGGCATCCAGTCTTAAGCTGAAGACTTCAAGAGATGGAGAATCCACCATTTTCCTTGGCAGATTAACTACTGAAAAACTATCGCCCTCATTATTAAAAATGTATACCGTATTTCTAATGTGAACATACCTGGCTTTAACATCCGGCCATTTGTTTTGTTAGGCACCTTTCTCAACTATATTTAAGAGCCCTTTGGTAGCTGGTATTTTCTTCCCATGAAGATAGTTATACATTGTAATCAAGTCACCTCTTGATCTTTGGGATGAGTTCTGGTACTGTTTCAAATTTTTCAACAGCCTTTTAAAAATGCAAGCACCAGAACTTGACACAGTATTCCAGTATCACTCTTATCAGTGCTACACATAGAGGTAAAAATCACTTCCCTGTTCCCACTTACTATTCTGCTCTTCATACATCCACAGCATCACACTGGAAGTTCATGCTGAGTTGTTCACTATGACTCCTAAATCTTTTTCACTCATGGCTTTCCAAGATACTGTTCCCCATTCTATAGCACGAAGCACATTCAAAATGAGAAGGCAGGCAAACAAAATCCAATGTGTATCTTCTATTCAAACTTTTGTTCTCTGTACTTTTAAGTGTTGCCATTATTAGGCCATATTAAATGCTAATGTACTTAATTACAGAGGCCATAAAAGTCAGCATGCTCTGATACTTGGGCTAGTCTCTTTAAAAGGTAACCATCATACCCAGGGTTCTAAGAAGACATTTTACCCAGTCTGATTTCCTCCAATGCCCAGTGAGGATGGGAAATGTGTGGCTTTACAGAAGCAAAATTTTCATCCTTGATCTGGATAATGACACTTATCTGGATTTAAGCTTGTAAATCAATAAGTATTTTCATTACCTCATTTCAGTTTTGTCTCCTAATAAAGCTGCAGCCTTTTCCCAGAGAAAACAGCTGAATGTGCCATATTTTCTATAAAAACAAGACTTCTCATTAATTCCTCCTAGAAACTCTAGATCCTAAATACTCCTAAATCCTTACACAAATTATTCAAATAGGGCCCACTCCTGTTGTACATGTGTCATGGGTGGTTCCACACCATCTCAAAAGGTACATAGCCACCTAACTTTTCCTCTTACCCAGGGAATGATGTTTCCTCTGTACCAGAGTATCTGGGGATGATTTCAGAAAGGCAGTTTGCATGCACCTATGGATTAAGAATCTTTGCTTACCTACTTCCCAGAAGAAGTGTTTTTAAAGTAATTTGGAAAGGAAAAATGCTATAACAGTGGGGGCTAAATAATGTTCAAAAATATTATCTGAAAGTAAATATTATGGAATCATCTATGACAGTGGTTTTCAAACTTTTTTCTGGGGACCCAGTTGAAGAAAATTGTTGATGCCCATGACTCAACGGAGCTGGGGATGAGGGGTTTGGGGAGTAGGAGGGGCTCAGGACTGGGGTAGAGGGTTGGGAAGGGGTCAGAGCTCTGGGCTGAGGGTGCAGGCTCTGGGGTGGGGCCAGAGATGAGGGGTTTGGAGTGCAGGAGGGGCTCTGAGTTTGGGGGGGGGCTCAAGGCTGGGGCAGGTGATTGGGGTACAGGAGGGGGTTAGGGCTCTGGGCTGGGGGTGCAGGCTCTGGGGGGGCAGGGATGAAGGGGTTTGTGGTGCAGGAAGGGGTTCCAGGTTTGGGGGGGTTCAGGGCTACAGCAGGGCATTGGGGTGCGGACTTTCCTCCAGTGGCTCCCAGTCAGTGGCGCAGCCAGGGTGCAGGCACAGCTGCTTCCCACCTGTCCTGGCACTGTGGACCATGCTGTGCCTTGGAAGTGGCCAGCAACAGGTCTGGTTCCTAGGTGGAGGCACACAAGTGGCTTCACATGTCTCTCGCCCACAGGCACTGCCCCCCCCAGTTCCCATTGGCAGAAAACTGGCCAATGGGAGAGCAGAGCCAGTGCTCAGGGCAGGGGCAGTATGCGGAAACCCCGCAGGCCCCCTCTGCCTAAAAAAAAAAAAAAAAAAAAAAAAGTAACTTCAAACCAGTTTAAAAAAAAAAAAAAAAAAAAAAAAAAATTAGAACCGCTGCTGGTCACTTCCTGGGCGCAGCGCAATGTCGGAAAAGGTAGGCACTAGGCTGCCTTAGCTGGCCACTTCCAGGGCGCAGCGTGGTGTTGGAAAAGGTAGACACTTGGCTGTCTTAGCTGGGCACTACCACCGACGGGACTTTTAATGTCCCGGTCGGTGGTGCTGACCAGAGCAAAGCGACCCAGTGCCTTACATGCTGCGACCCGGTACTGGGTCATGACCCACATTTGAAAAACACTGATCTATGAGATGTAGATAACATTTTATGAAACATGTAACAGATGAAGTTTGACCACACATGGACAACTATCCCCTATACTTAGCAAGTAACTATAGCAAACTATCAACAATTTTCTTTGTACAGTACAAAGATAGTGAATGGATTTAACATTCCTTGGGGTTCTCTCCTAATAAGAGGAAATAGACTTAAGAGGACCCAGAGTTCTTTCTGTGTTCCGACACTGATAGAAATCTTAACCGCAGGAAGAGTTAAAATAAGTAGGATGCTGATTTGTCATTTAAACATCTACCATCAACAGCCACTAATTTCTTAGTTAACCTCTGCTTATTATTCTTGATAATTATATTTGCTGAATCTAAATGCCTGTAATTGATATTTCCTTTAATGAAGCATTTTGAAAGAATATCCTCAGAGAATGTAGACAATGAAGGACATATACCAGATGTGCAGGACTGGACCAGTAATAAAAGTAAGGTTAATAAACTGTAATGTGTGCAGTTCAGTTTTAGTATTAAACATACACACCTACAAGATAAAAGCAAAACAGACAACAGATATGTGAACATTTTACATTAAAATATGATATTTTGTACCCTTAAAATATCTTTATAGATTCATGGGGTTAGACAGGACCTCAGGGGTCATTTACTCTAACCCCTATCAAGATGCAGGATTTGTCATGTGTAATACTGTGTTTTAGTACAGGTATTTTTAGTAAAAGTCATGGACAGATCACCGGCAGTAAACAAAAATTCATGGCCTGTGACCTGTCCTTGACTTTTACTAAAAATACCTGTGACTAAAACTTGGGCAGGGGCCACGAGTGCTTGGGGGTGGGGGGAGGCATGGTCCAAGTCATTCAAATTAGTGAGAAGATCTCTAATGTGTTCTTTACTTATACTGCAGTGCAGATTCCACAAGCAATTAAGAGGAACACAGTCAATGTCTGAAGGTCAAAAATCAGTCTATCTTAAAGTTCTTATAACCTAATGGGGAAAGTTTCCTGGATCCTTTTAAAACATATATATTTTTTAAATATCTGCTATTCCATCACCATAAAATTTGATATTAATTTCATAGTCACTAGCTTTTTAGAACAAAAACAAAAAACAAAAGACCAAAGAGAAGAGAAGGTGGCCCAATATGTTCTGACTCCTACTTGCTCTGAAATGGAAATTAACTAAAAAATGTTACTTCTAGTGATTTGATGAGTTTGTGATAATTGACTTCCCTCACAGAATCAGAAGACAGACCATGTCGGGGGGTTTTTTGCAAATAATTTTTTACTGAAGGGACAACTAGTAAATTGAGCAGGGGACTAGCATGCCTAATCCATAGCATGCTTTCACTCTGCCCCCAAATCCTTCATAAGGCCCTCTTGGGAAGTACTCTATCGTATCAGACTCTGCAAAGATTACAGGATGGGTGTAGTCAATGAGTTGCCTTTCCTGTGGACTGCTCCGTTCCAGACACTACAGATACTGATCAAGTTCTGGTCTGCACTAAAAAGTTAGGCTGAGCCAGTGTAGGCAGCGTTAGATCAAAGGACAAATTTTTCTGTCAACCTAGCTACCTCCTCTTGGGGAGGTGGATTACCGATCCTGACCCCTCCTCTCAGTATAGGTAGTGTCTATACTGAAGCGCTACAGTGGTGAGCTGCAGTGCTGCAGCTGTGAGCATTTCAAGTGAAGACAAACCCCAAGCATTAATGTTGTTCCAAGAAAATTAGCTCACTGCAGTGGCTATTGTGGCAGAACAGAGAGTTACAGGCATCTGCTGCACTGCACTACCAGGGAGGAAGGGAAGGTAGATGTACATGGTGGAGGTATTCCCAGAACCAGAAACTGCTTTAATATATACCAGCACTAGCAATTAGTTTAATATGAAAAAATCTGCCCTATTCATCCTGATGGTGGAATGCTGAGGAAAAAACCTCAGCCTCTCCGTGTTGAAACTTATGGATCTTCTTCATGCTCACGCAAGGTATTTTTGTGCAAGGGAGAACTTAGCCCATGGGACCACATCATCCATGTAAAATGAGGACACAACACAGTTCATAGATCTGAACAGTGTTGAGGGGATTCTCAGTTACTGAATTCACTTAATTGAGAACAAGCTTAATTCAAACAGCATGAATAGAGATGAAAATAAAAAGTAACCAATAATTATTATTTTAGTAATTTAATGTAGATCACATCCATTTTAGAATTCTTTTCATGCACCAATGCTCTTACATAAAACAAACACTTTTTGGCCAATCACCTCCCATCCCATATGTTAAAATAATTAGCAATAATTGCTCAAAGGAAGGGCGTAGTAATTATCAGCTTATTTTTAGATGTTTAAAAACAACGCATGGATTTTGTTACAGTAATTATCCTTGTTTATTAAAAGTATGTAATTAATCAAATCACACACACATACAGTAATACTCACTACAAAGAAGCCAACATGAAGCTTAATAAATTATCGTGAATCACTCCTGGAAGCAGGATACCTGATTAGCTAAACCGGAGGTTCCCAAACTTTAACAACCTGTGAAGCCCTTTCACTAAAATGTCAAGTCTCGCGAACCCCCTCCTGAAAATGAGTATTTCCAGGGATTTTCTCCTTTACCTTAGTATAAATTATAAAAGCAGTGATCTTGGAAATTTGTTTTTATGACATGTTTTTTTTACACACTATTTATCATTAATTATTATTTATCATTACAATAATTTTATTACAATATGAAAACGGCAACACTCTTCTAAGATCTCACTTTCGTAGCGTGTGTCACTTTGAATAAGCCTGTTATAAGACAAGGCTCCTATGTTTCATCAAGGAGCATCAGATGTGAAACAGCATGAATGTATTAAAGAAGCCAACTCGAAGAGTTCCTCCTACAGAAGCATTCAGGTCTTGAGCAGTCCATGCAAACAACGCACAACGTTACAACAAAGCTTAAACTTGTTCTTCATAATAATTTTAAAAATAATACTAGCTGCTTATTTAATTTTAAACACAGCAAAAAACATCCACCTCCCTTTCTATTTCTTATAAGGAGTCTTAAAGTTTAAATCTCCTCAGTGTGATAGATATGCTTGATTTGACCTGCTTAGCTCTTGGAAGTACAGGGGCTCCAGCCTGCTGGCCCCATGCTGCCCAGGGTCCCCAGGGACAGCTCTGTCTGCCATTAGGAATCCCCCCCCCCCCCGAGAACCCCCTGTAACATTTTGCAAACCCCAGTTTGGGAACCACTGAGCTAAACCAATGGTATGATCTAGTATGGCAGTTACTAGGATCCTGTGATTTATTAACACCAAATTGTACCAGTATATAAGAGGACAAAGGGTAAAGCATAAAGGGAATGGCCCATTACACTGAAATAGGAAGTAAGTGTATATTTGTATGTAAGCCTTCTTTCTCTTCCCCTCTCTCTACTTTTATCCATTGTGGCACCTTGCAGAGACCATAAACAATGATAATTCCCAAGGCATATTTGATTTCATATCTTTGGAGGCTACAAAGACTTATTTTATTCAACAAGCCACCCCTATTTTCTCAATAAATCCTATGTATACATATTAAATAGAAGTGAGAGAACAGAGAAAATTCTATTGGAGAGAATGCTAAAGCACTCAAAGATTCCCAAACATAACATAATTTAGTAAGGTCTTGTCTGCACAGGGAAATTTACTGGCATACTTATTTCACTATAGTTGTAACTAGTATAGACCAGCCATTATACTACAAAAAAATCCACACATCTGAGCAGTGTAATTAAGTCAACCTAAGTCCCTGTGTAGATAGCACTAGGCCATCGGAAGAATTCTTCCATCGACCTAGCTACCGTCCTTCAAGGAGGTGGATTACCTACACTGATAGGAGAATCCCTCTCATTGACGTAGGCAGTGTCTATGCTGTAGTGTTTTAAGAGTATACATGCCCAAAGTCCCCAGTCTTATTCAAGAATTAGTGCCTTTTTCCAGTTTAGTTTATACCACTTTCAAAGTGACACAAGTTAAACTAAACAAAGCCACACTTATGCTGGAATAAGGGTGTCCACATGGGGAGTTATGCCAGTATAACTATGTAAGTATAAATATGTTGGTAAATTTCCATATGCAGACAGCCCCTAAGTAAAACTGGCTGAAACTCAACCAGAGAAAATGTTGCATTTGTTCTTCGCAGACACAGTTATGCGACCAAAAGGACCAACAATCTGGTCTTAAGCAGAGTAATCTTATCCAAAATTAAGACTAAATATTTCTCACACTGTAAAACATTCAACTCTGTCACTTAATGGAGACAACGAGGATGCTTATCCCCAGAGATCTGTGCAGCCACTGTGGTGGTTCTGCTAATAGAAATGCTTTTCGATTTCAGAATGGTCATCACAAAATGTGGATTTTTAAAAGGATTTGGCATATTACTAGCTGACTAGTAAGGGGTTTGAAATCTACTTTGGCAAGTTAATGATTATAAAAATGTTAGTTTGTTATTTTTCTCTCCTTCAAAGATTCCTGCACAGCACACAGCCATTGGCTTTAGAATTTCTGCCATAAGATCAGCCATCAAATCAACACAGTAATAAGATTTCATTTTCACATATTAAATCCCTCAACACAGTAAATTTATAAATTGAGAAAGGGAAATCCCCAACCAAATTATACCAGACAGTTAATGAACACACCTTACTAGGCATCACCATTAAAGTCTTTTTTATAGCTCTCTTGTGAGGCAGTTAAGTTAAAAAACGTGAACAGATTGTCTAAAAGCATGATAAACCTTTGCATGAGCAACTGCTGAATGAATAGCATGAGAATTTATCAGGAATAAAATGGTAGTTGTGGGGAATTAATTGGAGACATGATGTTCACAGAAAAAATGTTTAGATCCAAAATCCTTGTTCTATGTACAATTTATAAAACTCTAGTACAAAACATTCTAAATAGTGGCACAAATTAATACATTGCCACAAAGACTGAGTTAAAACAAAACCAATTTTTTTTGTCAATCTTCAGAAAATATGGGATACTCTAACTCATGAGACTAAGATTACTCCCACCGTATCATGCTGATTTTACTATACATAGAGTATAGACCTTTTCAGTGTAAAAGGAACGTGACTAGTTCAAAACCAGCAAAGCCAAGCTGAAGCACCATTTGTTTCAGTATCTACTATACAGTAGTAGCTGTGCTGGATAAAAGGAAAAGCAAAAATCAAGATGTTCAGAATTTGAACATTTTTTTTAACCTGGCAATTGTTTTCTGGTACAGTAACTCCTCGCTTAATATTGTAGTTATGTTCCTGAAAAATGCTACTTTAAGCGAAACTATGTTAAGCAAATCCAATTTCCCCGTAAGAATTAATGTAAATAGTGGGGGTTAGGTTCCAGGGAAATTTTTTTAAAATAATTTAATACTGTACACAGCAATGATGATTGTGTAGGTTGGTTGAGGTGGTGGAGTCAGAGGGTGTAGGAGGGTGGAATATTTTTGAGGGAATGCCTTACTGCTAAATAATGAACTAGCACTCGGCTGAGCCCTCAAGGGTTAATACATGGTTAATGGAGCATGAGCTTTCGTGGGTGAATACCCACTTTGTTGGATGCATGACATGCATTCAACGAAGTGGGTATTCACCCACGAAAGCTCATGCTCCAAAACATCTGTTAGTCTATAAGGTGCCACAGGATTCTTTGCTGCTTTTACAGATCCAGACTAACACGGCTACCCCTCTAACACTCTACAAGGCAGCACGAATGGAGGGGAGACAGCATGGCAGAGAGAGACGACACGTGTGAGTGAGAGAGAGACTGCATTGCCCCTTTAAGTTCGCCGACCTTTTTAAGCTGATTAGCAAGTTGAGACAACAGCTGCTGCCAGCAAGCTCCCTCTGTCCTGAGCCCTGTTGTGTGCCCCGCTGCTCTGTGGAGATGGCCAGATGGGGTAAAGGAGCAAGGAGCGGGGGGAGGCAGACACCCTGACATTAGCACCCCTCTTCCCCCACCCCACCCCTCACTCGCACAGCAAGCAGGAAGCTTCGGGGAGCAGATGCAAGGCAGAGGGCAGGAGCAGCACACTGCAATGGGGCAGGGGACAGCTGAACGGCAATTGATACGGGGGGGGGGGTTGAGAACTGCTGGTCCACTCTGGTTCCAAGTCGCCATCAGTTAGCTCCAATGAGCTGCTCATTCTGAAAGCAGTGGACAAAGCAGGCAGCTGCCAAACAACATTGTAAGGGAGCATTGCGCAATTTTAAACGAGCATGTTCCCTAATTGATCAACAATGAAACAACGTTAACCGGGATGACTTTAAGTGAAGAGTTACCATATGTGGCCAGAGCAGTTCAGACCTTTGGGTATGAATCCCCCTGGTTGTCACCCAGGCACGAAGCTTCCAATCACAAAAAGATGTTCACACCTCTTCTCTCTCTCACTCATGTTTGTTGTCTCTCCAGCAGTTTACTTCCAAAGCTAAAAATCCTATCCCACTCTTCCTATAACACTAGCCACTCTACCCAAGTCATAAGCCCAATGGCTATCTGCACTGCTGTTCAAGAAACAGTTGCTACTGATCTATAGAAAAAAACAGCAGAAACAAGTGCCCATCACAAAACAGAGTTTAAGAGCTAAAATATAATGTCAGATCATTATCAGTCTTGGAGATTAGTCAAAAGTGTATTTTTCATTTAAATAGTTAGCCAAAATCTAAAAGATCAGTCATCTTTCTGAACACGTCACCCTTCTCAAGTGGGCCCTAGTGGACGCCACAGATCTGTGAAATGGATTTTTGAGAGGCACCTGATATTTCTCCTGAGGAGAAGGAAAAAAAGGAAGGAAGGAACAGGGGAAATGAGGAAGAAGCCTAGAGGACTTTTAGGGAATCTTCTTTGTGGGAGGACACAGAGTGCACTAAGAAGAAAAACGTAAGGAGGCAGTAGAAGTAACGTATCCAGACTGTAGGAGGAGAGTTTCCCCATCAGAGGAAAAAAAGAGAAGTCAGAAACACCCTCTACCTCTATTACTACATTGTCTTCTCTTCCTCAAACTCTCCCTATAACTCCTACTTTTCATCTTCTGTTTGTTGAGGCCATAACTATTGGGAAAGAGGAAGAGGGAGGGAACAGGACATCCAGGTAACAGAAGGGTGAAAGGATGGGCATGAAAATCATCTCTTCTGGTTGGTTCCTCACTGCCTAAGTCACATCCAGAAAAAAATGCACACCTAGGGTCTGCATGGATCTGACCACTGTGCAGCAATACTTTTATACTTGGTTAATTAAAACACACCGGGTGAAAGTAAAGCAATGAATAGAACAAAACAAATACATGTCTCATGTATTTTACTCTTCCAATTTGCTTTTCATGTGACAAACTTAAATGATAGTCTGACAAGAATTTACATTAAACTCTCTGAAGCTCCATCACAAATCTTGAAACAATTCATTTTATTTGTTTTCTAAATGCTGAAAATTATTTCTGTATTTTCATTATAGATAGGAACTGCATAGAGATGGAAAAAAGAACATGAACATTGGAACCAGACAAGATCAGGCATATTCAAGCTGGTAGCATCCTGCATGACATAAATCAGGTTAGAATCTGAACAATCATCAACGATGACATTGTTTTGGACCAGGTATGATGTATATCTTTTTGAAGATTTTATAATACTGAATATGCTGTGTATAGACACATGATTAAAATGTGTAATGAACTACAATTAAATTGCCATGAATCTTACTGGACATTTATAGCATGTCAAAACTTGTAAAGATGATGCATTTTGTTTTAAAACTGGTTGTACATTCCATAGACTACTGTGAAGACATAATTTTGACCCTTAAAAAGTCACAAAATCATTAAATATATTGATCATAGTTCACAACTCAGAAAATAACTGACTCATAAAAATATCTCATTTTGCACAGATGCCAGACAGAAAAAAATATCCAAAACCTTGATGAGCATGAAGGCTGAATGATCATATCATCCTCAGATGTGCCTCTGAGAGAACAGCATTCATATGAATTCTAAGGAAGTAAAAAGAGTCATCCATTCACCAAATAATGATCTCTAAGTAAACACAGGTCTAAAGTAGTATTCCAACTTTTCAATAAAACATGGACATTTCTTAAAGAATGAAGGATGTAATATGCTAAAATGAATATAATTGAAAGGACTGTAATAAGGTAAACAAGGTGCTGACTTAACCTAATCATAAATGCACTTTGAAATTTGGATGAATTGTTTTATATTTGGGTATTAATCCACCATTTCACTCTGCGGCCTGTCAAACTGATCTGATCAACTTCTCTATCAGCAAACTGCAACAATCATTTTGATAATTTCTAAATACATTTTTGAAAAGTATAGTTCACTCAGCACATGAACATTTTTGTCACCGTGTAGACGTCCGCTGTTGGGGCTCACCCCTCTCTGGGGCGGCTGGGAGCCAGGCCGCCTCACTACCTGGGGCAACGATGACAGCTCAGGGCTCCAACCCTCAGACAGGGGCTGAGCAACCAGTTCAGTCTATTAGACCCAGGCCCTCGGTCAGGGCGGGGCTGCAAATAACAATGCAGAGCTCAGACCCTCAAGCAGGGGCTGAGCAAACAATGCAGTTTATTAAGCCCAGGCCCTGGGTCAGGGCAGGGCAACAGACAATGGTTCAGGGCTCAGGACCTCAGCCAGGGGCTGAGCAAACAGTTCAGTCTATTAGGTCCAGGCCCTGGGTCAGGACGAGGCAACAGATAATAGTTCAGGGGCTCAGACCCTTAGGCAGGGGCTGAGCAAACAGTTCTGCAAGGTAAGAAGCCGAGGCTCCTGGGCCTGAGTGTCGGGGCGAGGGGGAGACTGCCACTTGTGAGTGGGGTGGGAGGGGGGATGCAGGCCTGCCCACTCCTCTGCGTCCCAGCCTGGGGCCCTAACAGTGGCAGGCTGCCTGCTGCTGTATCAGAGGGAATCCTGGCCGCAACACACTGACATTGGCTCTGGGTGTGCTGCAGCCAGACTAGGGTCGGCTGCCCCCGGGCTACTTCCAGACTCCCCCTTGGGGCTTACCTGGATCCTGGGGTTGTCCTCTGCAGGGTCCAGGTGAATGCGTTTGTCCCGGCCGGGGTTGGGTGGTAGGTCCAGCCACTCCTCCGGAAAGTCGGCCCAGGGTAGCTCCAGCGGCTCCTCTGGGTAGCAGGAGCAGGGGAGCTCCGGTAGCTCCTCTAGGTAGCGGGCACGGGGGAGCTTGGGCCACTCTGGGCGGCTACCCTGGGTTGCAGGAGTCTCCCAGTCCCGAGCTCCCTGGGGGACGTCTGCTCGCTCCGGCTCCTGGGGCTTGACTGAGCTCTGAGGGCCAGCCTTTATAGTTCGGGGTCGGCGCCTGACCCTTTGCGGGGCAGGCTCAGAGCTCTTTAGCTCCGCCCAGTCCGGCCTCTGGCTGGGCTCTTCATCCTCTGGGGCAGCCGAGAGGCAGGCCGCCTCACTACACACCCAAACAAAGTACTTCGGGGCTTGAAACAAATACCAGACACCAACTAGTGAAGGTACTAAACCAACTCTCTAAAGGCTTATATGAAAAACATGTATCTTCTTTCTGCCATCAGAGTTTAGGATATAAGCACTGACCTGATGAGAAATACACTCATCGTCATAACCCCATGTCCTCTGGTATTTCTAATAGGCTGCTTTCCTTCATACCTGTTCAAGGACACCACCTTCTGTGCTATTACTAATACTGTCCAATTAATGTGGGACTCTCCATGCCTTACCTCCTGGCTGCTGTAAGAGATAGTTTCTCTCTTCCTTCCCTTTCTAGGAATGGTCCTCCCTCTAAAAATCCCTTTCTGATGTGAGAGCAGGGATTCCTCTCTCCCTCCTCCAACCCTGTTCCTCAGGGCTGGCCTTACCATGAGGCGAACTGAGACGGCCATCTCAGGTGCCAGACTGTGTGTGTCGGGGGCACTACTAGGACCCAGAGTGTAGAAAATTGTGTCTGCTGCTGGTGCATATGTACTCTCTCTGCTCTACATGCACAGAGAAGCTGGAGGAAGGAGGGCACAAGAGACATAACAGGCAGGCAGGAGAAAGGGTGAGAGGGAATAACAGAAAGCAGCAGGAGCTGCAGGAAGAAAGAGGAGGAGGAGCTTCTTATGTACCTCTCTAGCACCCCCATGAGCCTGGACAGATTAACACCAGCTTCTCAGGGAGTTTCCTGCTGCTTCTCTGAACCCACTTGAGGAGAAGAGGCTGTCAACTGAAGCAGTAGGAGCCAGTTAGCCCTTAAGATGCTGATATCCTCCCTCTCTCAGGCCCTGCTACCAGCCTGCTTATTTGTCCCCTTCAACTGAGTGTTGAGAGCCACTATAGCTGGGACAGAACAGCAGTCATGACTGAAAGAAGAAAACGCCCGTCTGGGGCAGCATTCAGAAAAAGAAAGCAAGCAAACAAAGCTTTTCTATCTAAGCAGGGAGCTCTCCTGAGATACATAGACACAAATGTTCACGGTGAGCCTTCCAGCCCCAGGGAGGAACTGAGTGGTGAGGAGATGCCAGATCTTCCAGTTAGTCAGTGTGCAGGTGACCTAGCAGCTACTGCAGCATTCATGTCTTCATCACAAATGGATGTAATCATGCACATTCCTGAAGAAAAGTATAGATCAGAGAAGAGTGTGGTGGAAGCGCAAGAAATAGCTGCTTCTGAGTTAGTTCCTTAAGTCTAGATGATCCAGGACTGTGGACCCACATGAGCAGTAGCCTGAGGGACATCCTTGTACTGCATGGGCCACAGCAAGTGAAAAACTTCATGTTCCCCAAAGACAATGAAAATAGAAGTTTCCATCCAACATATTGCTGGCATGAAATTCTCAATGGTGACAGAGTGGAGAGGCCATGACTTATGTACTCAAAAATCCAGAATGCTGCATACTGTTTTTGTTGCAAACTCTTTGAGATGAGACTACGGTTAAAGGCCACCATAGATGATCAGCATCAAGAGAAGATTGCATCAGTCTCTCTTTACTGGCAAAATGTTCTGAAAAGGCTCATTGCCATTGTGAGAATGCTTGCTACTTATAATCTAGCACTGCGTGGCACTTCAGATCAGCTGTATGTGCCAAACAATGGAAATTGCCTTAAAATTGTGGAGCTGATGGCTGAATTTGATGCTGTACTCCAGGATGAGTCACTAACCAAGAAATGTACACAAACCACTCGCTTGGAAAAACAATTCAAAATGGAGATTACACAGTTACTGGCAACAGAAGTCAAACAGAAGATTATGGCAGATTTAGAGTCAGCAAGATATTACTTTGTTATTCTGGACTGCACACCTGACATCAGCCATAGGGATCAAATGACTTTAATGGTGCGTTCTGTAACAGCAACAGAATCTAGTGAAAATGTCCCTGCAATGGTGACTGTCAGAGAGCATTTTCTAGAATTTATTGACATTGATGATACTACAGGAGCTAGTATGACAAATGTGCTTTTTAAAAAACTGGAAGATACAGGAATTGCGATAGCAAACATGAGAGGTCAGGGTTACGATAATGGTGCCAACATGAGAGGAAAGAACAGAGGAGTGCAGACAAGGATCTGAGAGTTAAACCCTCGAGCTTTTTTTGTCCCATGGAGTTCTCATCCATTGAACTTGGTGGTCAGTGATGCAGCATCAGCTTCTAGTGAGGCTGCTGAATTTTTTAATGTAATTCAAAGCATCTATATATTTTTCTCTGCATCAATTTATCAATGACAAATTTTGAAGCAACATCTGGGAACATCCTCTCTGACACGGAAACCACTGAGTGCCACACAATGGGAAAGTTGAATGGATAGGCGATAAAGCCTATCAAACATCAAATTGGGAAGATAGATGATGCCATAGTTGCCATTATGGAGGATAATACTATGATAGGAACTCTTTGTGGCAAAACAGTGGCAGAGGGAAATGGAGTCACCAGAAAAATACATAACTTCCAATTTCTGTGTGGCTTAGTGTTATGGTATGACATACCGTTTGAAACAAATGTTGTAAGCAAGAGACTCCAAGGTGTTGACCTTGATATATCTGGAGCAACGGAACAATTGAACAAAGCAAAGTCATACCTACAGTCTTACCAGTCAGATGAGGGATTTCAAAATGTTCTGAAGAGTGTACAGAAGTTGGCAGAGGAACTTCACACTGAAGCTATTTTCCCACCCATTCAAGAATACAAGAGAGTCACCGAAGATGACATTTTGATTGTGAGGCACGAGATAATCCCATAAGAGACCCCAAACAACAATTCAAAGTTGAATTCTTTAACCAGGTGCTAGATTGTGCAATACAGTCAGTTGAAGAAAGTTTCATGCAACTCAAGGAACACGGCAGTATATTTGGGATGTTGTATGATATTCCAAAACTCCTCACTATACCTGAAGAAGACCTACACCAGCAATGCAGGGCACTAGAGACGGTGTTGACACGTGTGATATTGATGCAAGTGATTTAGGTGATGAACTTAAAGCCCTTTCAAGATACATTTCAGCAGGATCAACTTCAAAGGCTGTTCTGCAATATATGTGCACAAATAAGATGACCCTCTTTCCAAATGCTTTTGTTGCTCTGCGCATACTTCTAACACTTTCTGTAACAGTTGCCAGTGGAGAACGCAGCTTCTCCAAGCTGAAGTTAATAAAAACACATCTACACTTCCACAATGACACAAGAGAGGCTGGTTGGCCCTGCAACCATCTCAACAGAGCATGAGCTGGCCCAGACTGGTGGACCTTCAGGAAGCAGTTCAAATCTTTGCAGCCAAGAAGACACGGAAAGCACCACTTTGATTATTCAAACAGATAAAAATGCCAGTGTTTACTATGCAGACAAGAAAAGTCACATTTGCTGTTCAGGCATTTGAAAGTTAAGTGTTACTTAAAATTTTTGAACAAGACATTTTAAGTTGTTAGTTCTCCTTTATTGGGATAGGTAGCAGTATCATGAGAGGAACAGGACAGGAAGAAGGCAGAATTGAGACCTTTCAAAGTTTTGGCCCAAGCAAGAGGGTATGGGGGCATCATTTGAGCTCCCCGCCTCAGGTGCCAAAATGTTGTGGGCCAGCCCCAATGTTCCTGTTGCTGAGAGGCTGTTGTGAGCATCAAGCGAATACTTTCTTACCATCCTACTACTCTGTTCCTGGATGCTTGGGAAAAGAAGGTATTTGTTATTTCACTCTATACCTTTCCCCCCTTTCACCGTTTTTTTTAGGTCCTCCTCTCTCCTGGATCATAAGTGCCTTTATTGCTGGTCAAATCAGCAGCAGAGTGAAACTGACAAGATTCTTATAAGTTGTAATAAAGACCCAGATCATTTCCACGGTTCCTGATCAGAATGATACAGGCTGCTGTCGCTGGGTGGTGCATAGGGAAAGCAAAGCCATGATCCTATCTCTCAAGCCACCTCTTCCCATCCCCTTTTTGTCAGCTAGCATCCAAAAAAAGTGCTACAAAGGAGCAAGGCTGACATCCCTCGGCCACTGCTGAGTGGCCGGGGGTGGGTGGGTAGGTTTAGAAACTGCTCATCCTTCCCACCCCCATGCCCATTCAGGGGCAGCTACAACCTGGCTCTTCACATAACTTTAAAATAAACGAAGATTTGGCTGCACAGTAACCAGATATAGACTGAGCTGTTCCAGCACACACACGACCTTCGCATGGATAAATTAAGAAATTACCCTTCTTTCAGGAGAAACAATTCTCTCCAGATAGCTTTTACAAAAACTCTGCTTCCATAAACTTATTTCTTCTTTAAAACAACTCCTGTCAAAAGGATTTTCTTTCTAGGCTTGGGTTTTTGTTTCTGCATTTTTTCCAAATGATGAATATTAAAATATTAAAAGGATATATTTAATATAAAAGTAATAGGATAATACTGCAAATAAAGTACTATAGAAATAATACTGCAAATGAACATCTAAACCAGAGGTCAGCAACCTCCGGCACGTGGCTCACCAGGGTAAGCACCCTGGTGGGCTGGGCCAGTTTGTTTACCTGCTACATCAGCGGGTTTGGCCGGCCATGGCTCCCGCTGGCCATGGTTCGCCATCCCAGGCCAATGGGGACTGCAGGAAGCTTCATTCTGCCCTCAGAAATACAGGTGTTCATCATTGATTCTCCTGTGAAATGAGCTACTCAATATGCATTGCAGTTATGTTTCAGAAGACATACAGGAACATACAGCCTCATACCAAGACCTGGACAGAGCCATGAACTGCAATCTTTACTCAAACAAAATGTTGGACTAAGTTTTGCTTGAATAAGGGCATTGAATTGGGCCTTCAAAACGTACCTTATACAATACATCCCCAATGCTGATCAGATCATGTCTGACACAAAGCACAAGTTAAGATAAATTTAAAAAATAGCATAAACAAAGACAAGATACAACTGACAAAAATCAAATCAAATCACAGTCATGACAAAAATAAAGTTACCTCTATGTGCCTGAAGTAGCACTGGTTTGAGTCTGACGACTACAGTCTGGACCAAAAAACCTGGCTAGATCTTTTGAAGTGTAAAGATAAACAATAAAACAGTTTACAAAAAGAAGTAGCATAGCATATTTTGCCACCAAATCTATATTTTTTCCCAAAGATTAGAAACCCAGAGAAAGCTGGAGTAGGGCGAGCAGTTGAAATCCACATTGTCCACACTATTTTTAATCCTGACCATGCACTAGAAGTAGTTAAAGCTACTTTGCTTATATGTAAATTGGCAGCTCTTTAGGATAAGCTGTTATTAGGAAGAATCTGTCTCAGCTGGGATTAAAACTAGGACAAGAGAAAGGGAACTCAAGTTTTCCATGGCAAAAAGAGACTTGGGGCGGGAGAGAGAGAATGTCCTGTACTTTATCAATCTAATCCTGTCTGGGTAAAGAGATCATATTGCTACCTTTGAGTATAAACTTTAGAATTGGCAACAAGTGACAAACTAGAATGTATTTATTCCACTCTAAGGATGAAGCTAAGAATTGTTGCGTAACTGTTGTGAAACTTTTTGTAAACATTTAAAGGGCAAAATTCATCTCAGAGCTGAGAGACTTGTATCAGTATATGGACAAATACTGCCCTTGTTATACGCAGGAGTAAGGTATGTACAGGCCCTTAGTGCCATACAGATAACCCTTCTTCCCAACCTGACCAATTCAGTAGTAAGGCCGATTAGGCCAGAGTGGAAGGAGTGCAAAATAGTATGTGGTACCTCCATGGTTACATCCTGTGGATCTGAGGATGGCAGTGGGAAGCTCATATGTCATAGGAGTGAGAAGGGGGAGAGGCAGGTGAAGGAGAGGACACTTCAGGCTTCCACATATCCTTTTCTAGATTCTTCTCTGTGAAAGCTCCACAGAGAACTATAACAATGATGGGGTTACATCATGTGGAGCTGCCACACTAGAAAGAGGTTTAATCAGAGATAGGACAAGAGAACATTTCCCTGTGACTGGATGTGGGGGACTTGGGAATAGTAAGAGAGAATGTACCATCATCCCTCCCAAGTCAGACTTCTTTGAAGAAAGGGGAACGGTCATATCACTCTTTTGGAACTGTCAACCAATATGGTGGTGGTTGTGGCTGCAGAGCCTTTTGTAAGAACTTTCATTCATGCATAAGGGGATATGTGTAAACAGAAGGAGACATGACCTAAGAGTTTCTAGGAGTGGTTACAATCAAAGGGAGCTAAATATTCATAGGTAAAAGCTAGGACTTAGTTACATGCTTCAAAAGTGTGGATGGTTAAGGTGTGTATGATACATATTAGGGTTGTCAAGTGATTAAAAACATTAATCGTGATTAATCATGTGATTAAAAATATTAATCGGGATTATCACACTGTTAAACAATAACAGAATACCATTTATATAAACATTTTGGATGTTTTCCACATTTTCAAATATATTGACTTCAATTACAACACAGAATACAAAGTGTACAGTGCTCACATTTATATAAAAATAAAACAATATTTGCAGTGAAAAATAGTATTTTTCAGTTCACAATGCAAGTACTGTAGTGCACTCTATTTATCATTGAAGTTCAACTTACAAATATGGTGTTATGTACAAAAAATAACTACATTCAAAAATAAAACAAAGTAAAACTTTAGAGCCTACAAGTCCACTTAGTCCTACTTCTTGTTCAGCCAATCTCTCAGACAAACAAGTTTGTTTACATTTGCAGGAGATAATGCTGCTTGTTTCTTGTCTACAATGTCACCTGAAAGTGAGAACAACTGTTCACATGGCACTGTTATAGTCGGCATTGCAAGATATTTACATGCCAGATGCACTAAAGATTCATATATCCGTTCATGCTTCAAACCACCATTCCAGAGGACGTGTCCATGCTGATGAGTTCTCTGCTCGATAACGATCCAAGCAGGAAACTACAGAACCCAAACCACCAAAAAATAAAATCAACTTTCTGCTTGTGACATCTGACTTAGATGATGAAAATGAACATGTGTTGGTCTGCACTGTACACTTTGTATTCTGTGTTGTAATTAAAATCAATACATTTGAAAATGTAGAAAAACATCCAAAATATTTACTAAATTTCAAATGGTATTCTGTTTAACATTGTGATTAAAACTGTAATTAATCATGATTAATTTTTTTCAATCGTGATTTTTTTTTAGTTAATTGTGTGAGTTAACTGTGATTAATCGACAGCCATAGTACACATTCATTTTAACTTGCTACCAGCTAAATTCAAATTATGTCAACCTACATCATATTTGCAGAAAGTATCCCAAGACCAGCATTCCTAGATTTGGAGTGTTCTCATCATTGGCTGATTCCCAGAAACATACTGTATTATGACACTGCAAGAATGGACAGAGTTTTAAAAAGTCTTTTTAAACCTTTTCTTATACAAAGAAAACACCCACATACTGATTTCACCACCTTCACAGAATCTAATGTTACCAAATATCATAGCGTAGTTTTATGTATTTATGCTCATAGAACACAGTCATAGTGTTCTTGCTTTGAAATTGTAGTATTTCCTGTTTATTTTGCAGATAGAAATGGATTTGAATAGGTATAATTTTAAAGAAGAATTTGGTTCTCTATCCTTCTTCTTGTGTGTATAGTATAGATTCACTGTACATTATGGATTCTTTTGCTACGTACTGAACAGGAGTAATTCCGTAATAAAATTAAAATCACACAAGATCTTCCTGACAGGTGCTATTGTATTCCTTCTGTAGGAAGCCAAAGTTTCAAGACATTTGATGCTAGTCAACTGTTTCCCCCTCTGCTAAGAAGAGGTCAATTGCTAAAGCTCACATTTGTTTACTTCACTCCTATGGGAAAAGGAATGCTTATAGTTTTTGAAAAAGAAAATCTCTAGCAATATCTGCTGGATTCCATGAGTGCTTGGTTGATGGAGAACAAGTCTGTATGTATCAATACATAATTGTTTCAGTGAATAGAGTTTACTGTAGGTTTCAGAGAACATATGGGAATAATTTTGTCAGATAAACCTAAAAGCCATAAAATAACGAAAACAAGTGTAACATACAGAGAAGACGGAAAACACTGCAAAAACCATTCTAGTAAAATCAAGTGCAAATTTTCAAAGTTTGCTTTGATGAAAGTAACATTAATATACATGGGTCAAATTTACCTCTCAGTTACACCACTGCAACTCCAGTGGCTTCAATGGGGTTGCTCTAATCTAAAGGGAATCTGGTCTCATGGAATTTGCAATAAACTAAATATTATTTTCTTAGGCCTTGTCTACACTGGCAAGTTTCTGTGCAGTAAAGCAGCTTTCTGCAGTGTAACTCCCAAGGTGTACACACTGCCAAGCCACTTAGTGCACAGAAACGGCATAGTTTCAGCACAGTAAAAAATACCTACCCCAACGAGAAGCATACAGCTTTCTGTGCCGAGGCTACAATGCTGTGGTGTCAGTGTAGACACTCTAGTCGATTACAGAGTTGCAATTGGCCTCTGGGAGGTGTCCCGTTCTCGCTTCTCTGGTCATCGATTTGAACTCTACTGCCCTGCCCTCAGGTGACCAACTGTGAGCCCCACCCCTTAAATTCCTTGGGAATTTTGAAAGTCCCCTTCCTGTTTGCTCGGTGATGTGTGCGGTGGTCTCAGTGCATCTTTCCAGGTGAACATGCCTGCTCCATGGACCAGGCGATCTCCTGCTTGGAGCAATGCCAAGCTGCTGGACCTCATCAGCATTTGGTGAAAGGAGGCTGTCCAGTCCCAGTTGTGCTCCAGCTATAGGAAATATGATACTTACAGACAGATTTCACGATGCATGACAGAAAGGGGCCATGATCGGGACACACTGCAGTACAGGGTTAAAGTGAAGGAGCTGCAGAATGCCTGTCACAAGGCATGAGAGACAAACTGCTGCTCTGGTGCTGCGCCCACAAGCTGGCGGTTCTACAAAGAGCTGGACGTGATAGTCGGTGGTGACTCCACCTCCACTGAGAATAGTCCACTGTGGATACTTTGGTGGCTCACGTGCAAGTCGAGAGTGGACCGAGCCAGGAGGAGGAAGTTTTGGACGAGGATCTGGAGTGGGAGGGGGGACCCAGAGGCAGAGGCCAACTCAGAGGTCAGAGAGGCATGCAGCCCAGAACTCTTCTCTATCCCAGAGGAGACTAGTTAGACACAGCTGGCAAAGCTTGGCGAAGCACAAACAGGAGAGGAGGCCCCTGGTAAGTGGTTTTGATTTGGGAATCACTGAAGCAAGTTGTTGGAGGCAAGGGGTTGCAGAAAGTAGGCTTGTGTATGTGTGATGTACATACCACCACATGTTTAATCTGAGCAGTGGAACAGGGTGTTGATTGACTGCTTAACTTCACGGGGAATTTACCTCAGCAATCTCCATGAAACTCTCATGGAGATACTGGGCAATCTACTGCAGCAGGTTCTTTGGCAGAGTTGCTTTGTTTCTTGCCCCATTATGGCTAACTTTCCTGCACCACTCTGTCATCACGGGGCAGGAGGGGGGGAAGGGAGAGGAGGGGGCGACCATTGCTGCACATAGGGAAGCCGCATAAGGGCCTGGGTGGAAGTGGCAGTCTTGTAGAAGACCCTCTCTTGATTCCCTGCTCACCCTCAGCAGTGAGATATCTTCCACAATGAACACAGCCTGGGGAAAATGTGGGGATTGATTATAAGCCCCCACCCCACACACAGTGCTGGCTCTCCCCAAGAACCATGTGCCCAGTGTACAGTATGGTCCTGGAACACTGACGTCCCCTGCCCCTGCGGTTACTCACTATTTTGGGGGTCTCATGGCTCATATGTGCTTGCTTGGGGTCAGCCAGTTAGTGACAGGTATGTGAATAGTGGCTGTGTTTTAAATCACCGAATCAGTGGTCTCTGTGTTGCAAACAATACTGCTTCTGTAAAATGTTGCATTTTGGCTTCACAGATATGACCTTAGGAGCCCAGCCTCCCTTTTTGTTATTGCCAGCTGAACAGCTGCACAGAATTAGAAAGTGGCCACGAAAAACTAAAGAGGACTTTCTGCATGATGTCATGATGCACTCTGTGGCCAAAAACAAGAATTGAAGGAGTGACAGAACAGTGAGAAGAAGGACCAAAAGGAGAATGTGGCACGCCAGAACACAGCCATGGAGAGGCTCTTAAACGTTTCCCATGTGCCATCCAGACACCGCCAACAGACTCTTATCAACCTCCTGGCTCCAGTCTGTACCCGCTGCATTCCACTCCTGCCATATCACAGTCCAGCCCTGCGGACTCCCAGTACCCACTGCCCTCAACACCCGTCCCTCTGCAGTTTAGCCCTGCTGAAGTAAAGTACCCGCTGCACTGTACTCCAAAGGACAAGGTTGCATGAGATACCCGCATATACACAAATCTTTAACCATCCTGGGACCCCACTTCCTCCTGGGATGCTCCCTTCCCCCATAGTGCAGATGTGTTTTTTGTTTCTCTCTCCCCTCTGGTTGTTGTTTTTAAATAAAAGAATTGTTTTTGTTTGAAAGCAATCTTTATTCCATTAATTGAAAGCAAACAAACAGAGCCCTGCAAAGCAACAGGCAATTTTCTTAAACCTTCACAGTACATCGTTTGCACCAATCACAATCACCACCTGGCATTATAAGCACTGCACTCCCAAACATAGCAACAAATATTAGTGGCTTTCAACTTCAAATTGCTGCCTCAAGGCATCCCTGATCCTTATGGCCCCACGCTGCACTCCTCTAATAGCCCTGGTCTCTGGCTGTTCAAATTCAGCCTCTAGGCACTGAGCCTCAGCAGTCCAGCCCTGAGTGAAGCTTTCACCCTTCCCTTCACAAATATTATGGAGCATACAGCACACGATGATAAGCATGGGAATATAGTCATCAATCAGGTCCAGCCTCCCATATAGGCCTCCCATATAGGCAGCGCCAGCAAGCCTTTAAACGGCCAAAAGTACACTCAGTCATTTTGCACTTGCTCATCCTGTTGTTGAACCACTCCCTGCTGCTGTCATGGTTCCCCATGTATGGCTTCATAAGCCATGGCATTAAGGAGTAGACAGGGTCTCCCAGGATCAGAACGGGCATTTCTACTTCCCCTACAGTGATCTTCTGATCCAGGAAGAAAGTCCCTGCTTACAACTTCCTGAACAGGCCAGCATTCCAAAAGATACCTGTGTCATGCACCTTTCCAGACTAGCCTGTGGTAATGTCCAGAAAATACCCACAGTGATCCATAAGCATCTGGAGAATCATAGAGAAATACCCCCTTCTGATTAATGTACTCGGTGGCTAAGTGGTCTGGTGCCAGAATTGGAATATGCATGCCATCTATCACCCCTCCACAGTTAGGAAAGCCCATTTGTGCAAAGCCAACCACAATGTCACGCACATTGCTCAGAGTCATGGTCTTTCAGAGTAGGATGCAACTAATGGCCCTGCAGACTTCTGTCAACATGAGTCCAACAGTCGACTTTCCCACTCCAAACTGGTTAGCAACTGATCAGTAGCAGTCTGGGGTAGCCAGCTTCCACAGTGCAATTGCCACGTGCTTCTCCAATGACAGGGGAGCTCTCATTCTTGTGTCCTTGTGCCACAGGACTGGGGCAAGCTCATCACACAGTCCCATGAATATCGCTTTCCACATCCAAAAGTTCTGCAGCCACTGCTAGTCATCCCAAATGCGCATGACGATGTGATCGCACCACACAGTGCTCGTTTCCAGAGCCCAAAAGTGGCGTTCCACTATGGTCAGCCTCTCCATGAATGCCACAATCTCGTGTCATAACTACTATGCGTGGCAAGATCAATGCTGAACTCCTCTTGCCTTTGTAGTTTAAGGAATAACTCCACTGCCATGCATGATATGTTAGTGAGAGCGAGCAGCATATTGGTCGACAGTGCTGGATCCATTCCTGCAGAATGAAGACGCAGAGAGTGCAGTACACAAACCGTTGAAAGGTGGCGCCAAATGTGGACGGAAGCAAAGGGATTGCTGGGATGTGAAGCAATGCATCACAGGGCATTGGGAATGGACCCAGGAAGCCCCACACCCCCCTCCACCTTTCCACAACTCTTAGCGGCAGAAGAGGAAGAGATGCTCTGTGGGATAGCTGCCCAGAGTGCACCGCTCCGAATATCAACGCAAGTACCAGAAGTGCGAATACGCTATTGCGAAGGCAGCTGACAGTGTGAACACAACAGTGGTTTCCCTTCAGCGTTCTCTGAGCAGTGATGTAATTGCCAGCAATGTAACTCTGCCAGTGTAGATATACTTTGAGCCCTGGTTTACACTACAAGTTTAGGTCGAATTTAGCAGCATTTAACACTGCACCCATCCACATGATGAAGCCATTTTTGTTGACTTAAAAGACTCTTAAAATCTAATTCTGTACTCTTCCCTGACGACAGGATTAGCACTGGGAGCTATCCCAGAGTGCTCCATTGTGACTGATCTGGACAGCACTCTCAGTTCAGATGCACTGGCCAGGTAGACTGGAAAAGCCCTGCAAACTTTTGAATTTCATTTCCTGTTTGGCTAGCGTAGCGAGCTGATCAGCACAGGTGACCATCCAGTCCCAGAATCGCAGAAGAGCTCCAGCATGGACCAAATGGGAGGTACTGCATCTCATCGCTGTATGGGGAGACGAATCTGTGCTATCCAAACTCCGTTCCAAAAGATGAAATGCCGGAATATTTGAAAAAAAATCTCCAAGGGCATGAAGGACAGAGGTTATAACAGGGACCTGCAGCAGTGCTGCGTGAAACTTAAGGAGCTCAAGTAAGACTACCAAAGAACCAGAGAGGCAAAAGGACACTCCGAGTCAGAGCCCCAGACATGCCATTTCTATGATAAGCTGCATGTCATTCTAGGGGGTGCCTCTACATCTACCCCACTCCTGTGCTTCCCTCCTCCCTCACCCCTCCAGGCTACCTTGGCAGTTATCCCCCCATTTGTGTGATGAATTAATAAAGAATGCATGAATTTGAAACAATGACTTTATTGCCTGTGCAAGTGGAGATAAAAGCAGGGAGGTCTCAGTTGGCTTACAGGGAAGTAGAGTGAACCAAGAGAGCGAGTTTTCATCAAGAAGAAACAAATAGAAGTGTCACACCATAGCCTGGTCAGTCATGAAACTGGTTTTCAAAGCTTCTCTGATGCACAGTGCGCCCTGTTGTGCTCTTCTAACCGCCCTGTTGTTGGGCTGCGCGTAATCAGCGGCCAGGCGATTTGTCTCAACCTCCCACCCTGCCACAAATCTCTCCCCCTTACTCTCGCAGATATTGTGGAGCACACAGCAAGCAGTAATAACGATGGGAATATTGGTTTTGCTGAGCTCTAACCAAGTCAGTAAACTGCACCAGTGAGCTTTTAAATGTCCAAAGGCACATTCTACCACCACTTTGCACTTGCTCAGCCTATAGTTGAACTGCTCCTTATTACTGTCCAGGTTTCATAAGCCATGGGAGCAAGGGGTAGGCTGGGGTGGGTGCAACTGCACGGTGCTGCCGACTGGGAGAGCAGCCTCAGGCAGAAGCCTCCAGCTGGCATGATATTCCAGGCAGGACTAATCTCCATCAGATGAAACTTAAAGAAGAGAATGACCTGGAGTCATTCCCGTTTTTGTCCAGGTGCCCCTGACCAACCTAACCGAGGTCAGCCAGGAGCACCCACGGGACAACGACGACAGTTAGCAGTCGTATTGCACCATCTGCCGTCCGCAAGGCAAGGCAAGGCAAGGGGATGCTACTGTGTAGCTCTGCAGTACCGTGTCTGACAGCAGCACCCAGGAGACATAAGGTTATAGTGAGCTGAGTGGGCTCCATGCTTGCCGTGGTATGTCGTCTGCACGAGTAACCCAGGAAAAAAGGTGAGAAACGATTTTTTGCTGTTGCTTTCAGGGGGGGGGGCGCGCGGGGGTGTCGACATGTACCCAGAACTACCCGCGACAATGTTTTTGCCCCTTCAGGCATTGGGAGCTCAACCCAGAATTCCAATGGGCGGTGGAGACTGCGGGAACTGTACGATAGCTACTCAGTGCAATGCTCCGAAAGTCAACGCTAGCCTTGATACCATGGACGCACACTGCCAATTTAACGCGCTTAATGGAGACATAATCGACTATATCAAATCGATTTCTAAAAAACTGACATATTAAATCAACCTAATTTTGTAGTGTAGACACACCCCTAGAATTCAGTTCTATCAATCTCTCTTTCTCTAAAGTTTTAGATCACATTTTTCACCAAGAGACTTTTCTTTTTCTTTTTTTAAACTCTCTTTTGCTCCATGGTGTGACACCTGTAGGCCAGGGCCACTTTTGAATATCAAGACTCTAAATTGTGGTCCCTGTGCTAGAAAGAAAATTATTTGATTATGAATTGAAAATGTGTTTCCTGAGCCAGAGCCTGTGATTTTAATCGGAAATACTTGAATCAGCTTGGAAAGTAGTAAGGGGTTCTTACTTCCCAGCAGCCTCCCACCACTTTTTCTTGATGTTTCAGGATCAATTCTGATGTAATCTGAAAGGGCTCTGAGCAACAGCTGCCCCTTTCTTGCTACCACTGCTCAGCAGCTCCCCTGTAGACATCCTGCTGGATCACAGGGGAGTGAGGAGCGGTGCACAGGCTGCTCCACTGTCTGCTTCTCTAAAGGACTGTGGGAGCCCCAGGGGAAGTAAGATAGGAGCAAAAACTTGTTTTGCCTTAACCTAGGGCAGCACTTAGCAAAGAATGGTGTGCCTTCCCCACACAGCCCCACAAAAGAGGGAAAGTGGAGAAACTAAGAACCAACCACTAGTTACAGTTCCCTGATTTTCTGCCACTAGAGCAGTCTAGAGGCTGTTCTAGCTTATCCCAGCTGGCAGTGGTTCCTAAGCGACCATGAGTCAGCTGTGGTTTATTTGAAGCATAACATGCCTCAGGCCTGGTCTGCACTACGCGTTTAAACCAAATTAACCCTGCACCCATCCACACAACAAAGCCCTTTATAGCTATATAAAGGGCTCTTTAAACCGATTTCTGTACTCCTCCCCGACAAGGGGAGTAGCGCTGAAATCAGTATTGCCATGTCGGATTAGGGTTAGCGTGGCCGCAAATCGACGGTATAGGCCTCCAGGTGGTACCCACAGTGCACCATTGTGACTGCTCTGGAAAGCAATCTGAACTTGAATGCAACTGGGCCAGAGTAGACAGGCAAAACTAGCCCCACAAACTTTTGAATCTCATTTTTCCTGTTGCCCAATCATTGTGGCGCCATCTGATAAGCCGGAGTGGGTGCCTGTGATGCAGTCCCAAATCCAAAAAGAGCTCATCAGCTTGGACCGTTACAGGAAGAACTGGATTGATATCGCCCTGTATGGGGAGACAAAATCTGTTTCTATCAGTAGCCTCCGTTACAGAAGAAGACGAAATGCCAAAACATTTTGAGAAAAAAAAAAATCTCCAGTATGGATACAGATGTCCAATCACAGTGCTATTGTGACAGCGCTCTAACGGAAAGTCAAAAGATATCAAAATGGCCCAATGGCTCATTGGAAGGAGGAAGGCGCTGAAGGGAACGGGCAGGTACTGAGGATCTCAGTTATTCCCTAAGAGTCCCCACAAGTTCTTCCGCAAAAGGCATTTGCATTCTTGGCTGAGCTCCCAGCCTGAAGGGTGGCAAAAATATTTCCAAAGGTGTATTCAGTATATGTCGTCAATTTACGATCTTCCCTCCCCGAAAAGGAAAAGGGAAAAAAAACGTTTCTCACCTTTTCAAATGTCACCCTATGTCTACTGATGCCTGCTCGTAGATGGGTACTGCAAAGCGTCTGAACACCGGCATTCCTTGCCAGGTGGCAGACGGATATTAACAAGATGACTGTTATCCATCGTCTTCATCATCCTGTGAGATGCTCCTGGCTGGCCTCAGTGTAGAGGTCAGCTGGGGCCGCCCTGTCTGGTAAAAATGGGGGAATGACTCGCTAGGTCATTCCGGCAGATTGGTAAGAACGGCTGCGTACCACCTCATCATAAGCAAACCTGTGAGCTCGAGCATCTAAATCCCCCAGCCCCCCACTTTCGATGTACTAAAGAAAGAATTCTGTAACGACCTGAGATTATTCATAGAACCAGCGGACGAGAGGGCTGTGCTTCCTCTCCCCCTCACCCTATAATAGTCCTGCTGGCACTTCATAGAGCTGAAGAGCTTCCTCCCAATCATTTATTATACTCACTAAGTCAGTGTATATTTATTTCTGTCTTTTTACTCCATCACACAATGGGGGACACTGCCACTAGACCAGGAGAAGATCATGCGAGAAGAGAGCGGAAAAGCAACGAGATGGGGTTGTGGTAGGAGAAGACCCCCTAGGAAATGGCATGCAGATCATCATTTCTGATGGGATCATCTGGGGACTCTGACTCGGAGCGGTTGTGTGCTACTACGGTTTTCCTAGTAACTATGATCTCATATATCTAGGCGGAAACTGCTCTAATTTTTAGACAAACATAACAGGAGAATGACGCGGGCAGTCATTCCCATTTTTGTCCATGCGCCCCCGGCCGACCTCAGTGAGGCCAGCCAGGAGCACCCATGACAGCAGCAGACGGTTCAAAACGACTGATAACCGTCATCTCATCACCATTTTACAATGGCAGACGGTGCAATAGGGATGGTAACCATCTCTGCTACCTTGCAAAGGCAAATGTATGCTGCTATGTAGCACTGCAGTACCGCATCTGTCAGCAGCATCCAGTACACATACAGTGACAATGACAAGGCAAAACGGGCTCGATGGTTGCCATGCTATGGCGTCTGCCAGGGCAATCCAGGGAAAAAGGGCGCGAAATGCTTGCCTGCCGTTGCTTTCACGGAGGAAGGATTGAGTGATGACATTTACCCAGAATCACCCGCCACACTGTTTCTGCATTGGGATCTCAACCCAGAATTCCAATGGACAGGGGAGAATGCGGGAACTATGGGATCGCTACCCACAGTGCAAGGCTCCAGAAATCGAAGCTAGCCTTGGTACATGGATGCACACCACTAAATTAATGTGCTTAGTGTGGCCGCGTGCACTCGACTTTATACAATCTGTTTTACAAAACCGGTTTATGTAAAATCGGAATAATCCCGTAGTGTAGACATACCCTCAGTCACTCCCCCTATGCCAGGGCTGTGGAGAGGAAAGCACAGAGGCTAGTTACACTAGCTCTACACCTTTGGTGGGGGGAGGGGAAATCCGTAGCAGGGGACCTGCAGGTTGATTCTGTTTTTGTGATGCTAAGAGAATCTGTCTCAAAAGTACAGTCCCCTCAGGCTGAAAAGGTTGGACACTATTGCTCTAATTTATCAGTGTCTACTTGCTGCACCACATGTGCTTGAGGCAGCAAAATATGAAAAATAACTTATCTATCTATAACTGACATTCAGTTAACTGCAAATGTCTAGGACAAGTTCCAACTTTCACTGTCATCTACATTGAAAACAGTATAGACCTCTGTATACTTTTATATCAATGGGAACAAAACTATCATAGTAAAAGTTTTTGAAAGACAGTGTAGTTATATGTGCTCATCTCAACTTCCTATGTAATAGTAAAGGATATGTAATATAAATTAAAATGATTTCAGTTAACCCACACAAATCATAGAATCATAGGACTGGAAAGGATCTTGAGAGGTCATCTAGTCCAGTCCCCTGCACTCATGGCAGGACTAAGTATTACCTATGAAGACAAGAGGCAGTCATTTTCCATGAGTTGAGAAAGTTAAAGTAAATAACGCATATGATAACAACATAAACATATTTTCCTTGAAATAATTATGTACAGTTTATTTATCTAATCTTTTTTAATTCCTTCAGATTCACTGAAACCTTCTCTCATCTCACAGGGAGAAACAGTTAATGGGGACCCAATCCTGCAGACTTTCCTCACCAGAGTAGTCCAACTGAAATGAACATGATTACTCATGAGTAAGAACACCTAAGGTGCCTAAAACTTGCCAGATTAAACCCTAAAGATCGAGGCACAAACATAGCATCTATCCCTATACCCCTCACCTCTAGTCAGATACAAAAATCTTTGCTGTTAATATGATCAACCGCACACCTGCTTTCCTACCTGCTTCCCATTTCTGATTCTTTCTTCCTTCAGTTTCCTCATTGCTCCAAGTTTTCCACTAAGCCCTGGTACTTCTGCAAACTGCAGCACAGTGGTGACTATTTAAGATTCTGAAATCACTTTAAAACTTGTAAGAAATAGAATGGATAACCTATAACATGGGCATGTATACATACAGCAATATTCAACTTTCAGGAGTATTTCTTCACTCTTCTACCAGATGTATGTTGCTCCAGCACTTTTAGAAACCAACATGCTTATTGCAGCATTTTCAATGTAACTATGATAAAGTACTTTCATGGGTTTATCACGCAGTCATCAATTCAACTCTGAGCTAATAACTGGTTTATACCGTTTAACTAGGAAGGACTGCATTTCCCCTGTTTTAGAAATAGTGTTAGTGATAAAACCAGTTGATTGAATTTGTGTTCATATTACTTGGATTTAAAAATATTTGACAAGCATTTAGCTCATAGTAGAGTTTGACTAATTTTTAGGATTTAAAATTAAAAGAATATAAATTTCTAAATTCCAAGGGGTTATAAAAACATCCAGACTTCGTTAAAGTGGTACAGCATGCACAGTAACTTCTTTCATATAGAATTTAGGATATATATTTAGAAATGCAAAACAAAGAATGCATGCAATACATGGACTCTACAGCTTGAACATAATATTAGTAAGTAACTAGTATGCATTATAAACCAAATATACATAACCATGTTTTTTCTGTGTCAACACTGTAATATGTTTTATAAGCCTGATATGACCTTTTATTAAACCTGTATAAACACTATTAGAGTATATGTTCAATAAAGCTAATTGTGTCAAACAGATCAAAAACAACAACAAACTTCAAAGTGAAGATATATATTCTGTATGTTAACTAATATATTTTGGTCTAGTTTTCCACACTGGAATGAATTAAAAATATAGTGTCATTATTGCTATTGATGTGTGTCACAACTTGAACACTGCACTACTTAAAGGTAATCTAGTAAAAAGTTTAGAAACTGAAGCCTTCATAGCAATGTCACATGTTTACACAATCATCTATTGTATGTCCTTTTTCTGCATTGACAGAATGCTGGGAGCTAGCTGCACAAGACATAGAAGACATAATGCTAGTTCCAAGGTACTTACATTCTAAATTAAGGATCTGAAGATACTAATACAAATGAATACAAATGTAAGATCTTCTGCAGAGGAAACCAAGAATTTCTCTGAAATTTTAACTGTATGTCTGGGCAGACCTTTCATATTCAAGGGTCAAGTTACACCCTCGCAAACCATGTTGTCCTTCAGTAAATCATTACAGATTTCAGAAACTACAAAACAGACCTCCAGAAGATAGAAACAATATGAGGTTTTGTTATTATTCCTGTGTATTTGCCTCCCATCATATGATTCCCAAACACACCAGCTTCTTGAAATGCACCCAAAAAACTTAACTCAGATCCAAATCAGAAAGTTTCAAGAATCCACATGCATCCACTCCAAGGACACAAATCCACATGGCACCCTGCAGCTTTGCCCTTGACGAAGAAACCTCAAATATATCAGTGATCCACCTCACTACCAACACCAAGCCAAGTGCATAACAGATGATTTTGGTTTGCTAGTGACTGAACTAGATTGTCAATTCCTTGGGGGCAAGAAGTGGGGATACTTCTCAGCTGTACAGGACTGAGAACACTGTACAACCCATATACAAAAGCAACAATAAAAAGTGTGATCGCTACATTCACTTATTACGTGAGCTGAGCCTCTGGGTTTAATTCTTAATATCAGGTGTCTTCATTTATTTTAAAGAGATCTATATCACCTGCAACAATCCACCAATTTGTAAATTTCAAACCCTCCCCCGCCCCAAAACGCCTAGTGAAGAACCACAACATTAGAAGATTTCCCTCAAATATTTTCCCCTCCCGTAAAAGGACTTGCAAACAAAGTGATCCAGGACTCACATGTCTCAGAAAAGGGTGTCCCATCTGCGGCAAGAGCACAGAAGTTGCACCTACCTTTGCTTCCCCCAAATCGAGCTTCTCCTCGTAGTAGCCCTGCCCGGATTCATAGGCAGCGGCGGTGGCCGGCTCCCTGGGTCCCAGCAGCAGAGCAGCAGCAGCCAGATAGAAAATCAGAGAGAATAATCCCAGCAAGTGCATTGTGCAAGGATGGCAGGGTGGGTGCGTGGCGTGGCGTGGCGTGGCGGGGCGGGGGGAGTTTGAGGAGTGTACAGGGAATCGTGAGGCTCCTTGGCTTTGTTGGTTGCCTCCCCCCAATATCCAAGGCAGCAGAATCCCTGGGATGGAGAAGATGCAGCAGCAACAGCTGCCTGCAAGGGAGCTCGTAACGTGCCCGGACGCTTTGCAATTGCTCACCGAAGTTAACTGGAGTTTGCCAGGTGAAAAGCCACCAGGAAACCGGACATCCGAGCCAGGCTCGCTCAGGAGCAGGGAGGTGAGGCAGGGCAGAGCGGCGAGGGAGAGCACAGCTGCTCACACCAGCCCCATGGACTAGGCAAAGCCGGCGCGGGGGGAGAGAGCCGCTCTACTCAATCTCCTGCCTTGGCTCGCAGGACGCCTGTCAGCGGCTGCGGGGTCCGGGGTGCAGGAGCCTCCCCAGCGCGTGGAGCTGAGCGCCAGCAGCGGCCGCAGGGGGCGGACATGGCTCAGGCGCCCTCTGCCTGTGCTTCTGAGGCTGAGCGACTGGCTGGCGGCTGGAGGGCGGGGAGGAAAGGGTGTGAGCGCCCCCCCTCCTGCGCTTCCCACAAGCAGCCACTCGCCGTGCAACGCCTTTCCCGAGGCTGAGGAAATGTGAGACGGGAGACGCGCGCCTGCTCCGGGCAAGCCGGCGAGATGGGGCCACACGCTGCGCCGACCTCTCCCTGGAGCCGGGACCTGTCTCCCGCGGCTGGCAGCGTCGCACCTTTCTGATCCGCCTCCGATTTGCGGCTCCGAAAGGTGCAAGGAGGCTGCAGACCAAGCCAGCTGCATGGGGGCAACTGGTGCTAAATCTCAAACTGATGCCAGCTGCTAAGCCCCGTGCCAGGATCTCAAAGCGCTTTGCAAACACCTGTTAAACAGCCCGCACTACTGTAGCCTCAAGGGAGGGAGCCTGCACTCCCTTTCTTCATAGGCCAAAGTACCACTGGCTGCAGGACCAAACTCTTAGGAAGTTTATGTATTGTATTTTATTCAGCCTTCAGCAGCAGTCATGTAGTGCATAGAGTTGTTTACATCACAAATGGACAAATCCCGAAGGTCTTAGGCAAAATTCCCATTGACTTCAGATCCATTATTAGACAGGAGTCACTGGACGTTTTTGCTTAAGATGAGGAGGATTGAGGGCGCTGTTTTTCTTTTTCTTTTTCTTTTTTTAACCGATGGCCCGAGCAAGGTTTTGCCACCTTGAGAGGAAGGCACTCACCAAAATCTTACTTCTGTGCTGTGCTTCTTCAAATAGAATTGGAGCAATCCTCGAACTGAAGCTGCTTTCAATCGGAAGGGTATTGGTACTGTATTTCACTGAAGCTGTGGTTAAAAAATAATGCCTTTTTAAAACCACACATTTCTAATGAAAGTAAGGTGATACATACTTTGCTTAAGTCTTGGGTGTGTGAAAGGAAAGGGTTGTATTCCTTACATACTAGTTTTCCCTTGATGTCAACAGTGTTATTGAAGAGCTACTGACATATGACAACTTTTGAAAATAATTGAAAGGAATATATTTATGTAAATATAATCCATCTGTAGGTAAAGGATTTTCTAGTAGTGTTCTAGCATCCTTTGTTAATAAAAGCAAATGCCCTCCTCCCTCCCCCCATGCTGTACCTTAAACTTGAGCTTTAATAATTGGAAAGAGCTGAAATTTACACAGTTAAAAATTCCAGAGTTCCAAATCATGATAACTTATGTGGGAACAGACCAGGCCTTCCATAGTTACCATAAATTTACTTTGTTGACATATATTTAGATCCAGCTATTCCAATCTCTGAGTCTCAGGCAAGGACCAACTCTTAATTCCCTAAAACTAAGTCAGGACACAACACAACCCATGTTATTCTGAGTTCCCAGCTTTAGAATTTTCCCAGCTCCTTTTACAGTCTCATTCTCTGTCTGTACTTTGACTTTGTGATCAGGACTCCAATCCTCCAAAGACATAAACTTGTACTTAAGTTAATGCATGCAAGTAGTACAATTGAGTTAAATGGGATGACTTCAGAGTGTAAAGTTAATCACATGCTTAACTCTGCAAGATAGAGACCAAAATTCCTGGACCTTGCAGAGTCTACCAGTTCTAAATCTTACATGTCTTCTCATCCCCAACTGTAGATGCTTTGTATCAGTGGTTCTCAAACTTTTGTACTGATGACTCCTTTCACACAGCAAGCTTCTGAGTGTGACCTCCCCCCCTTAAACATATTAAAAAGTATTTTTCATTTATAACACCATTATAAATGATGGATGCAAAGCGGGGTTTGGGGTGGAGGCTGACATCTCGTGACCCCACATGTAATAACCTTGTGACCCCCTAAGGGGTCTCAACCCCCAGTTTGAGAACCCCTGCTTTGTATCCTTTCTATGCAGATAATGAGATACGCCATAGGTGATTTGGACTGGCTGCTGAACCGTTCTTTCTCAAGACCTTTTTTCAATTCGCGCTGTATTTTTTTCAGCTAAACTAGAGACCATTTTCTATTATTTGTAAGTTAACATACAAACTTTTAAACAGCTAAATTAATAAGAATATCTTAAAATACTGTCCTTTTTAGCTAACAGTTATATACAGTATTATGTATAATCATATATCATGCTATAGCATGAATAAAATAACCAAAAACCATTAAAAAGTTATATTTTCAGCAAACCCAAGGAAATCTTTTCATCTAATCATCTGAGAAGGATGCATTACAACCAAGTATCCAGAGATTTCAGAGTAAGTGATCGATACTTGGTTTACTTTGATCTGGTCAAGAAAGTCGGACTTGGATCTTGGCTATAGGCTTTTTGCCCAAACCTGGCAACAGATATTGATGTCTAGTAAACAACAGAATAACCCTGATTTTCCCTGGCATTAAATCTGCCATGAAAACTCACAAAATCTGAAAATATAGAATTGCTTATTTTGAATATTTTTGTTGCTATTGAGTACTTAAAAGTATTTACCCCTCCCCTCACCCTCAATCAAGCAAAAAAATATTATAACATTAATAGGATATCTGCATAGTAAGTAAGGATGAATTTCACTCCTATGGAGTGGACCAGTGCAAGGCCAGTAGCTGACTTCTTTTAAGGACTTCAGTAGGACTTAATAGCACATAGGCCTTGTACTGGCCTTCCATACAGAAGTGAGTTTCATATAATATATAATAAGATATAAGTGAAGGCATACATGGCTATTTTTCAGTCTGCCCACCACTACTCTGTAGCTGCAGTAATAACTATGATTAGCAAACAAACAGAATCTTATATGAACCAATTTCAAGCAATTTTCTCAATGTGTTGTTTTAAGAAGTGTTAAAAAAATCCAAATGTCAACCATCTTGGTGTTTTAATATACCAGGTGCATCTGTCAAGCACATTCCCTTACTGTGTGTAGACATACCTGATATGTCCACATGTTCCATCTGAATGAATGGAGATAGAAAACAGTTGTGGAAACATATGCACATTTCAGAAGCAGGATGCCTCGATAGGAAATGTCATATGGGAACTGCAATAAGGAAACATGAGCTTAAAGGGTGGGATTTGAGGAAGTCTATCTACAACAGTAGCAGTAAAGTCGGTAGCTTGTTATTATAACTTGGTTTTATGCTTGTGGTTCTGGAACTTATAGAGAACTAAGAATCATATCTGGTCAAATTCTCTTTTGTGATTTTCATTTTTCCTTGTGTTTAAGTCTCAACTAGTCACTGAGTTTTTATTTAGATTCAGAATAAAATTGCATGCTGTCTCTAAATAGACTCGCATATTTTATAAATTAAGAGGTATTTCCAAGAGATAAAAAAGACAAATAGTGCTGTTTTGCTTTTGTTCTAATACACAAGATCCTTATTTCTCACTAGCAAGTTTCATTGAGTTTATATATAATGTAAGGCTCAACAAAAAAACAGGCAGTCCAATTCCTGAGCTCTGCAAATCAAAAGAACCATGGGGTGTTTTTCTGGAGTTGTTCCAAAAGGTGAAAGTGTTGTTGTAAGACTCACTTCTCGTCCCTCGCCCTCCAACCACTCTTTTTTCCTTTGTGTCTATGCAAAGGATTTTAAAAAAAAATCTGGATGTTAGCCAAGATTTTCATAAGTCATTAATGATTTTGAGTGCCTCCTTTCTCAGAGGCCCATCTTGAGATGCCTCAAAGAAGCCTGATTTTCAGAAACTTCTGGAGGTTGGGGGAAGACCTTTTTAAAAAGCATCTTAAGTTGGGCACCCCAAAATCAAGACACTGAAAATTACTTGTCGTTTCACAGTATCTGTCCCTTTGTGTTTGAATGCCCCAAAGTGGGCAAAGAAGCACAGAGAAACATGAAATTCTTTCCTGTCATGTTTCTCTGTGCTTCTTTGCCACTTTGAGAAACATACCTATTACACAGGGGAAAACACCTGAGATGCTGTCACAACAGCAAAGTTAAAGGTGCAGTCTGATGTTCAGTGTGTACCTCTTTGTTCCCCCATTATCTCTTTTGTTTATTTTATAGAAAGGAAGTATTTAAACGTACCGCACCATTTTACTGTTTGTGTGCTTAATGCACTCTCTTGCCTTCTTCACGCTCTCTGATTTAAAAGGGTAGTTTTTTTGGCTGGCTCAGTATTTAGTGTTGCCTTGCCTGTTCCAAGTTAGCATCCTGAACCTAGTCATTTGAGACCTGATCTAAAACCCTTTGAAGTCACTGGGAGTCTTCCTACTGACTTCAGTGGGCTTTGGATGAGGATGGTGTGAAGTAAATCATGCCCAAGGAGAAACTGCACTATGCATCTGTGCTAGTCATGGACTCTAGAATGTAGATTTATCCATTACTCCCCTCTAAAGAAGAAATTGCCAGGATGAATGAGCCTTTTAATTCAATGAGAAAGAAAATTATTTTGCAGAAATGGTATCTAAGATATTTAGACTGATGACTTGGTCTATAATATCTGGGAATTTTATTTATTTTTGTTTTCTTTTGGAAACTTGTACTTGTTTAAAATCACCACAGTGATGATCATTAAGGTTCTGATCCTGCAAGCCCTTGATGTGAGTGATGCTTTGAATTACATCATTCTCTTTAGATTCAGTTCATTCCTAGTTTTCCTCTTTCTGAAGCTGTCAAAACGCCTTTCGCAGTGGAAATTCCCAGTGAATGGTGAGGGTCAGAGGACTAAAGGCACCTGAATCCTTGCTTTACTAAAGGACTGGAGCCAGCTGGTGCAACCCACAAATAGGCAGCACTGGCCAGCATGCTCAAGGGAAGTGCTTGTTCAGCAGAACACTTGGGTAGTCTCCACTCATGGGGCCACCACAAATCTTTAAAGTTGTTCCTGAGCTGGAATCCCTGGGGGAGGGCAGCAATGCAGACACTGACACCTATCTTTTCCCAGACCTGTGTCTTTGGCCTTGGGTTGTCTTTAGTTGTCCCACAATAGGAGTGGAGGCTTCTTTTTAATGAAGCTTCTCTCTAGAGGTGTCATAAGCCTTGCACAAGCATTGGTATGTGGGCAATATTGGTTTGATTTCCTATAAACTGACTGTGTCTGCATGTAATGCTGGTTGTAGGCATAACCTTAAATCTAAGCAATAAATAGTACTGCTCTTGAGTTTGTATTGCTCCTTAGCTGAACATTCTGTACAGTCTGTGTATAATCAAAGCCATGTTATATAAATAACTTCAAAATCAACAGAAAAATATTAGTAGTCAATAGCACATGACTACCACACACATCACATTACACATCCAACAGTGTGTTACTCTTCAAACTGACAATTTACTTAGAGAGAGAATGCATTCAGAATCTTTTTCCTGCTAGCATTTATAAAATGTATTTGGAATGTAACAGAGGAAAACAAGCCCCAGAATAACTGAAAACAAATTCCTGTATAATTGTTCAACAGATGGCCAAATTCAGTCCTGATGTGAGTAGGTGCAACTCTGATTACCTTTGTTTTTTCATTCCACTTTCCTTCTATGATGTGTCATGGTGCCTGTTTTAACTGTTGGGTTCTCCAATACTGGTTTTTCCTTAGCTTAAGATTTCTGTTTAATAATTTGGCATCATTTTTGAAAAAATCAGAATGCAGTAAGTTCTCCCTATGACTTTGCCACTTAACATCAGAGGGATAAGATGTAAACGTTATTATATGTGAAAATTATTTTCAGTTTTATTATTGTCCAAGGCAGATGTGCGCTAGTCTTGGGAGGCAGTGGATTGAAATGGTAGTGGATTCTCAGCTGCATCTGAGCTGCACTCAAGCACAGTGGTGGTGGTGAGGCTGTCATGGAGCTGGTTGAGGCTCACTGATTCTGAATTGTGTGGTCCAGGTGCAAGCTAAAAGAGAGCAGCTCAAACTTACACCACTGGTCTTATGCCAGTGAAGGATTAGGCAGAGTGGAGCTCTGCTGTGCTGCACCTTTCCACAGCGCACCCCGGACATGTCTTTGAAGTTATACATACGTTATTTACTGTACAGCTCTTTGGAACCACTATTTTGCTGCCTGATAAATTATAGACATGCACAAATTTTAAAATACATAGTAATAAGACACCTCTAACAAATTTGTTCAGCAGTCTTGTGTACAGACCATTCTGTAATGGGTGTTGTTTAATGTGACAGACTACTGTTTCTTCCAGACTGTTACAGTCCACCATTTTAGTCTAGGATCTTCAAAGCAGCCCAAGGGAGCTAGACAACTAAATCCCATTGAATTTCAATAGAAGCTGAACACCTAGCTTTCTTAGGCTGGGATATTCAAAGGAGCCTAAGCATTAATCAAAGCCCTTTAAACTAAAGAAAAGATTATTTTAAAGTGAAATGTATGCCAGACTGCTCATTTTCTTTCCTCACTTAGGTGTATACCTGTATTTGGAAATTTTCCCCCAAAAGGCAACGATGGAGTCTCTCATTACCTAGGAATATACTTTGAAAATTATTTACTTAGATTATAAGAATGGGATGAAGGAGTCTATTCTCTTTCCTGCCAGACAGGATTTACATTTTAGATATAAAAATGCATAGAAGGCTACAGAACAGAACTTAAAGTATAACAGGTTTTGTGTTTATTAGGGTGTCTTTCACATGACACATTGTCTGGTAAAACCGTGTTGCAGAGGCCTCATTAAAAAACCCTGCTGAATGCCAGTCGGGGGGATGGGGAAATCAGGACTTCAGTCCATTCGCAGTCAAGGTCAAACAGAGAGCTGCAAGTCAAGTCTCCCCCGCTCCCTCCTCCCGCACACACACTACTGCAGCGCATACTTGAGGTAAAAGTTTCAGCATTTCAACAGTTAGTCAGCTTCATGTTTTCACAGCACAAGGAGTATTATAACACTGCTTATTCTTTCAGGTTGACTTGAACACTTGACCTTAGATGTAAACTCCTTTTCTAAGGTGCAAAACTAAACATTGTAATTTTAGCTCAATCAGCTTTTGGTTTATCAACCATGACAAAACAAAGAGCTAGCAATTAAATATTTCAGGGCATATTTAACCTTTACCCTTCTTTGAAGGAGTAGGGCAGCTTGTGTTAAAAACAAACAAAGGGCTACAATTACGTGGGTTTTACCATGCATGGATTTGGAAATTCAGAAAGTTTCTGGTCATTGAATTTCTCCCCCAGTTCAGCAGTTGGAGCAGTATTTGTTCCACCCATTGGAAATGACCATGAGTCCAGACTCTGAAATCTATGGAAATCCCACAAATGTCAGGATACTTCCAGAGAGCAGTTGCCTTGATACCTTTCCAAACCCATGTCTGCATGCAGTGCCTCTTGGAGAACCTGAGTGTTGCAGCCAGGAAGAATTAAGTATTGTTTTAAGCAGCAGTGATATGTGGGAGGGTTTTCAAATAGATTATCTGCCACACCCATGGAATGCAAGCCATATCCAGTGTCTGCATCCAGACTTCTCTCCGTTCCACTCATTCCCAGCCACGGAGTCTCAGTGCTGTGAAGGAGTGGTCGTGAAATGTGGAGGTCAGGGAAAGAATGTAGCAGAGTCATGGGATTGGCCCCTAGTTTGGTGCATTTTGCTACCATTTGCTCCACACAGTGGAAGGTAGCAGGTAACTTGGTATTAGAAGCTACATTTTTATCCAGGTTCACTTATGCTAGTCATTCCCTTACCCTTCAAATGACAGGAACATCTGATTGTAGCAGCCAATCAAAGGTAGCAAATTTTTGGACCTGCTGGTTGAGTTATTTACCCTTTTATAGCTTAGCTTTTTCTCTGACTCCATTCTGTTTAGATAGGCATGTACCTAAAAAACCCAAACAAATCTGAAAATAAAGGCACAATAAACTACAATTCCTATGAAAAAGGCCAAAAGAGAAACTTGATAGATTTTAGTGAAGGAATGACCAAATCAGTGGATGAAGATAATACAGCAAATATACTATACAAAGTTGAAAGCTGGCCAATAGACGATAAATGAAGGATTATGATATATTGCAAGTTATGAGCCTGGGAGATATCTAGTGAGTTGCTGCAAGGTTCTGGCTCCATTCTAGTTTTATTTACTGTCTTAATCAGTGCTTTACAATTAAAGTAAACAACATGTTGATTAACTCTAAATTTTGAAAGATTAATATTAAACAGAGGATTTGAGATTCAGTGAGAACAGAGAAATACAAAGGGGTTCATTTCTGATCATTCTGGGGGACTAATAATCATCTACGTTATTTGTAGATTAGAAACACTAAGGACAGAGAAGAGTTCCTTATGGTGGTATAAGAAGATTTCATGGGAAGTAAGACGATCAAATGAAGAAACGCAAAAATTTTCTGAGAGAGAGAGAGATGCAGTAGGCTGTAGAACGGGACAATTAAACTAGTCTGGACAAAGCAATAAAAATGCAATCAAGAGACCAAATATGCATTGAGCAGTGAATGGATTAATTTCTGTGATTCTCTAATCCTCCTCCATTCCGTGACTGGAAAAAGTCATGGAATCTCTCCTTGTCTACATGATCTGCTGCCTCCCATAGAACATGACAATTATAGCAGCAACAAAAAATATAGTCCAAAAGAAATAGTCCAAAATTATAAATGTTCTTTTTTTCGAATAATTTATATTTACATTAAAAGCTATATTAACCAGGAACCAGCTTTCAATACCCTTATCCTGGTCTGAAGCATGCTTGCCAAGAATATTCACAGAAGGGTCACTGAGGGTAGATCTCTCCTTATTGGCATCATCATTGTACTCCATTTCTCCAAATCCCCAAAACTTGCAGGGAAATACAGCTGGGCATTGTACAAATATAACTCATTTTGAATACTAATGAGCAGGTCAGGGCAACCCAGCCAAGGGACAGGAGCTTTGGTGCCACAGATAGGGGCACAGGAAGCAGAACAATGGGAAGGCAGGAGTGGTCCACATGGTGGTTCCTACATTTATGGATCTCTTGGGCTTCCTACCCTGTAAATCCCCTGGATATACAGACTTGGAGGGGGGTTTTATCCTTTCCCTGCTCTGCAGTCACCCAAACCCCTCTTTTTGAGGTGAATATTGGGAGAAAATTCCCGCCTCCTTGATCATTTCCCACAGCTTTTCCAGGCTGCAGCGGTATTTGTTTGTTTTTTTCCTTACATTTAAAATTTCTGGAGGCATTAAAGGGCCAAAACCTCAAAGATGGGCATCCTTTACATCAAGCCCACTGCAACAAATGGTAGTATGGCCTTCCTCATGGACTGAGTGAATACAGTTTCCTCTTTACTTTTCAGTGGGAGCAATTGCACCAGTTTTTAGAGTGGATGACAAGAGAGAGTGAAATACTGGCCCTACTGAAATTAATGGGAGTTTTGCCATTGATTTCAATAGATCCAGATTTAATCTTGGGTGTGCATTCTTGTTGTGTATCTGAATTCAGAGAAATTCCTGGGAATAAAGTATGTACAAAGTCTAGATCATTGTAAACAGGGCAGTTACAAATGTATATCCAAGGGGAGATCTGAACATAACTAGAGCCTAACACTGCTAGCAGTGATGACCATTGCAGTAGTAAAAGATTCCACTAGGTCATTGGGTATTTATCATGTGAGAATGTTCTGATCTAGTCCCAAACAGGGGAGAGTTCCAGATAGCATCTCCACTTGATGCATCAAATATTCAATCCTGAGTCTGCACTTCCAGTTTTCCTGCAGCGAATTTCCAGTCTATAGGGTGAATTCTGTTAAATTGCACTGAGTTCTTCTAAAAAAAAAAATCACATCCTTCCTACAGGATAGGTAGGATGTTAAAGCTCCAGGATAGTAAATCAAAGTAGGAATGTAAACAACATATTATCAGGTATTTTGAAGCTCAGCTGGATGTATTACTTCTTTTTAACAATAATATCATCTGTTTAAGGAACAATGACCGACAGGGAGGACATTTTTGGCAGTTAATGATGAATTGGCAGAGGTGAGGTCCTGAGGTGGAGTCTGTTGTTATAAACCTTTGGAAGCGTCAAGGAATAATAAAGAAAATTAAATAATTACCTTTTAATGGGCTGGAAAGTTAAATAGTGGTCATTGTTATGGATACAGTGTTTCGTTTACAGCACTTTATTTTCCTAGTGGCTAATAACCAGTACAGTCACCAGCAGGAAATGACTTCATTCTGATTAGTTTAACATTTTTAGTAAATTAATACATATTTTACAATGCCCAAAGAGTGCAAGTCACCTCATCTAACAGGGGATGGTGTCACTCCTGTCTTCTTCCCTCAGAAACTGCACCAACTCCACCAGGTGTGCACTCACTGACCTTTTATTTCAAGTTCTCTCCACCGGTATCACTACACTCCCCATGCAACAGTCTGTTTACAATATCTACAGTGCTTTTTGCTCTCTCATCAGGACCTGAGGGGAATTGAATTCTCCCTTGTCTGAGGCATCTCTCCCACCTGGCACTTCCTTTTTTGTGCCTCTTTATCAGTTATGGGCTCATGGGCTAATTGGATCTTTATGCCCACCACCCTGATTAGATAATTACCCCAATCAGCTTCCTTGGGGGAACTAAATAGCATCTAAGTGATCAGAGTGCAGGTTCACCAGTTCACTCCCTGCACTCTGTGACACCTGGTTTACAGAGCTCCCAAAGTTAAATTTTAGATATCATATGGTGCTGATCTAGCATCAGAAGGTGATGGGGCGAGGAAGGATGAAGGATACATTACCAAAAAATAAATAAATAAAGGAAAGAAAGGACACTGACCTTTGACTGGATTTTTAAAAAAACTTTTTAAAAAACCTCTGTTATAATACATTTATGTGGTCTCAATGATTTATAATTTAAGGAAGTATTATCCAAAATGCTGTTTTTTTGTTTTTTTTTTGGCCATGGAACATGGATAAGGATTGAGCATCGTGTAGTAATTTCTCCTGGGGAATCCAACAGTTCATGCTACAGAAAGTGGCCTTAAAGTATAATTATGCTCTAAAAAGTCTCTTTAAAAATGTCATCCTGGACCCATGTTTATTGTTTCTCAGTTACTCCAGATCAAAGTTTCTCATTTTACAAGAAAAATATATGCCTTTTCTAACTGCCAGCCCTGTAAACTTAGACTGGAATCTAAAAGTCAAGCTGGGCTACTTCTAGTCCAAGAATCATTCCTGCTAAAGATTTTGCAAGTGGAACTTTGCTACAATTCTGTTGATGATTCATGACTCTCATAAAAGACCAGTTCATTCTCCCATGGCTCTATCTTCTGCAGGACTAACATGAGTAAAACACAGTAAAAAGGTATTTTTGTCAAAGTGAGTAGCTATGACTTGCAATACACATAGGGAGCAGTTCTGTCAAGGAAAATTATGACATTTTTACGTCTTTTTTTATGGCAGACAAAGAAACAATTAGTCTTCTTTTCTACCTCATTTTATGGTTTCACTGCCTGCTAAAAGCCCAACCTACAGATACACATAACGTTTAGAACATCCATTTACAATACTTATAATGTGGAAGTCTGGCTTATTGGAGTTTGTGGAATCATAAGGGTCTTGAAAGATTTTTGAGTGGGATTTCTATAGAACTACATAAACATTTTATGCAGCATTTAAAATTCCTGGAATACGTTTGCCAAACAGACATCTTTTTATAATATCATATTTACAGTAGAACATACAACATGCTGTATTAGATTACATTTAATGTACATGGCCAAAACCCTTGTCAGATAGAAAAGAGAAAAAGCTACATTTCACAACTATGATTTCATTGCAGATACGAAGAGTATTTCAATAAGACTAGTATTTCAATAAGATGACACCAGAGCTGTTAAAAATAGCTGACACGAAAACCACATCATTTTTCCCCGACAGTTGACATTTAGAGTACTGTCCTCTTTAAAGATCTGGGAGCTGCTAATCTCACCTCACTGAAGTTATGGTAATGATATTTGAAGATCTGTGGAGCAGGATGTATTCCACCCATGAATTTATGAAGATAACTGAACTTTTTTTTTCCACTGAAAGATAACTATGAGCATAACATTCATATACATCTGTTTCGTTGCAAAATTAGATTTTAAATATGAAAACTGGTGGTCATCTTTGGTCCAGATTCTGCAAACACTTACACACATTATTATTATTATTATTGTTTTAATTTGCTCATCACTAAAACAATATTCCATCACTGCCAAAAATATAGCTATAGAGCAATTTTCAAACATGGGTACTTTGTTTTTTTAATTATTATTTATTGAGCACACACAGGCATGTAGACAGGTTGTCTGCCCGAAACAGTTTCCAATCTAAATCTAAAATTTAGGCATTTGCAACTATACTTGCAAATAAGTGGCCTGATTTTTCAGAGCTGCCACAGTTCAAATTTGAAAAGCACATTTGAAAAAAAGTCAGGGCACTTAGCTGCCTAAATATGAATTTAGGTGCCTAACTTTTGACATCCAATTTTGAAAATGTTGGTTATGTTATATTTGCTTCCACATACAGACTTACTGCAAACGTTGAGCTTTTGTCTCAATCAGTTTGTGCAACTGGAAAACCAAAGGCTACACCCATCCATCAGGAGACTTTTCTGTGTGTGTGGGCAGGGGGTGGAAGGTGAAAAAATATGCTTTCGGAACACAACTGTAGAAAAAGAGGAAAACAGAATGATAGGCTGAAATAAAAGCAGAGTAGAAAAATGAAGGTAATGATACTGTGATATTGTACACCTGAAGCACTGTACATTTACAGGATACATTTGGAATGCTGAAGTACTTTTGGTCACTAAATCATAGGAAGCAAAATTTCATTGGAGAGGTATTTTTTTCTGAAGTTGGTTATAAAATCTTGCAGTGAATTCAGTAACCACACTGATATTTTCATCTACTATACTATGTTTAGTTGAGGTCCTCTGCATTACAAAAATGACTAGACACTAACACACCCCAGGCTGCTTTTTTTTTTATTATCTGCTATAAAGGCACGCCAAGTTTTAATTTAAGACAATAATGAAAATCAGTAAAAACAACATTGATGCCTACCATTTTTTCCTGCACATTTTATAACTTTTAAATGATGTAGTACTGTAAGATGTTGAAACAACTGAAATGGAGTAAGTACTTAAACTGTTTTGTGACAGTGTTTGTCCTACTTCACTGAACCTTTTAAAAAATGTATCATATGCCACATACTATCAATCATAGAGATTTGAGTCTATCCAACAACTACAAGGAGTCTATAGGATTGGCTAGAGAGCCATTATAAAGTGCAGAGCTATTAGTGAAGCCTTATCTGCTCTATAGAGCTACGTAATAGAAGTTGTCACATGGGAATCAGCTCAACGGAACCAAGCAACAATAAAAGGGCAGCAAAAGCCTATGGCCTCTGCTCTCTGATTCAGTAATGCAAAGAAAAAGTGGAATGCACTAGGACCTGTCAGCTTTGAAACATCTCAGTTCAACTTTTTCACCAAAGATCAAGTGGAGAAGGCTAATCTTGTTTTCTAGACACTTAAATCCCATTTTCCCAGGCAGCTTTACCCCCTGGTTTGTTTAAATGTATCTTAAATAGAATATCTTATTCTAAAGTGTCTTTTTTTGAAGTGTGACAGGCACAATAGAACTGAATAAATCAGTGTCACAGTTATTGTTTCCAAAAGCTAGATTAAAAAAAAAAAGAGACTGTAAGACATCTATTGAAATCCCAGAGGGTGTCATTAATACCCTTACAGGATACTTACACTTTATGAACATTTTTACTCATTTTAATTTTAGAAATTTTCAGTTTCTGACCCTTTACAGACATTTAAATGGCTACATATTAACTACATATCCTGAAAGGAGGAAAAAAGCAACAGCCCTTTATTTGGAAGCATGTTGTGAGAGTCTACAAGTTATTGTAGCCAACTAAGTTTGGCTCATGTTTAAATATAAGATTGGCAGGGCTGCGGTTTCATTAATGTCTGGTGAACATTTTAACTTGTATACAAGTGATGTCCTGCTGCTCAATCAGTCATAGGCATGCTACCAGAATACTAAAGCTTAAATAAGCAAACCTTATGGTTACAATTAGTTTAGTTGTCAAAAGAGATTATTCTTTTTAAATAGTGGAACTAGCTACAAAAATATGAGAAATATGAACTTTCCAAAAATACTGGAAGAGATAAGGTTCTTTTTGTGTTAAAGATGAAATATCCTTTGCAATAATCAATAGTGTTCAGATATTTAAAATGCAGTGAAAGTAGTCTGAAATATAACTAGGCAAAAATGGCACCATGCTACTCAACAGATCTGCTCTCTGTGTAATTGAGTTTTATCTCATTTTGATTACTAAAAGAATCAGATATTACTGCTTGCACTTCAGAACAAAACAGTTGAGGGTGAAGGAGAATCCACACTGTGCATCACTGTAAGGACTACCTTCTATGTTATGCTTTATCAAGAGAAATATTTGCTAAGTTTCAATCAATCGGTTACACTTGTGTAAGTCCACTGAAGTCAAGGAGATTGCACATTTTCCACTTGGGGTGTAATTTGAAGACAGCTACACATATTGAGGTTTTTATGGTGTAATCAAAATCAGATTTTAAAAAATTACAATTGGTGAAATCCTAGCTGTACTGAAAGTCAATGGCAAAACTCCCACTGACTTCAGTAAGGCCAGAATTTCACCATATGTGTTTTGCTTCTTAAGCAAAAAGTGAGGTAATCAAGAATTTTCTTACACTTTGGATATAGATTTTATATAAAGGATTTCTGTTTTGCATGTGATTTTTTTATATTAAATTGTAAATGGCCCATGCAAAACAGCAACAAAGTTCCATCTCTGGTATTATCAAGGGAGTACTCCCGATTCTCCATCAAGTTCAATCCTGTATGGAGAGTAATGGTAATGCTTTTTTATTTTCAAGTTGGCACAACTCAACACCATGACTTTAAAATTCTTCATTCTATGGGAATGGAAGTTTAATGTAAGGTTACACATGATGAGGCACCTTGGAGGTTTGCTCTATTGTTACAAAAAATACTCTCTTTTATAAATAAAGAATTTGTATTCTGTATTTAGATCAGGACAAACAGAGCCAAGAATTGAGTGAGATGCTGCCAGTATTTCAATAAATGGCTCCCACAAAAATATTTCTCTTAAACAGTGAGAAACCACGGGTGTGTTTGCTCAGGCAGTAAGAGTGGCTAATTAGTCATTTGTTTTCTTACTAAAAGAAAATTAGTGTTTCATAACCGCAACCAATGGAAGAGGCTAGGCTCTGGGCAAACCAGCTAATATAAAGCTGCACGTTGCTGGAAATTTATACCCGGTTCCTGAAAAGAATATACTGAGTACTATCTGCAAGCCTGTACTATTGCCTGGGTATAATCTATAAAGTTATATGAAGCAATAGTAACTGCTGGAAGAAAATATTAAGCAACTAGCATAAAAAGAGAACACATGCAAAACAAGCACATTGTTAAATTTGCAACCTATGCATGTGACAGCTTTAGCTCATATCACCCTAACTTAAACATACCCATCTTCCTCCCAGTTGTTTGTTAGACTACTTGAGACATTTGTCTCTGTTTTCACAAAATTTTGAACCACACACTTCACTAAGGTTGAAAGCATATAGCTATTTTCATTTTGTGGCAGACAAAACTCAACAGCTTGAGTTCCTGACACATCTTTTTGTTTTGAATATGAACCTTATTTATTTCCAAGGCACATTTCACCAATCTCTGTATACCACTGTACTGATAACATACTCATTGCTAAAGTAGGTTTTCACCAGAGTCTGTCTTTGGACTTTTTAATTTCCCTCTGTGAATGTATTTATGATAATTTCAGATTGAAAAGTCAACCTTTAATGCACACAAAAATGCAAATTCTCTCCCTGCCTGCTCAGACCCAGACTTTACTTATTTTTTCTTCACTTCTAAGATAAGAGAGCTGCCATCCATTTCCTGTTACTATCTTTACCAAGCAGTAACATTTCTCTGCCTCCTGCTGTTCTGAGACTTCTCTACCTGGGGGACCTGTTGTAATAATTGAGCCTACAAATTTACCCGGGCTGTGAGCTCAACTGTAGAAAGTGAGTGTAAGTCCATAAAATGTCACAATAACCTAAAACAACAAATGTTGTACCATTTCCAAAGTGAGTTAGACAGACTGAATCAGTACAAACAAAAAAGCCTACAGATATAACTTAAGGACTGTATTAAGTTCATGCCTGTTAAACAAGAAATATGTGAAACCAGAAATCAGAATTGGTGTATCAGAAACTATGCCAAATTGGTGGACAGAATAATCAATGGACAGGCTATTCCACCCAACACTCCCTTTTGGGGTCCCTAAGGGAAGAGACTTTAGGGGGGAAAATGGGCTACGAGAGCTAGTTTCACCATCATGCTGACACACCCACCGTTTCCTGAGACCCCAGACCTTTGTCATCCTGATCCTGAGAGATGTTCTGATGAGATCAGTCCAGAGGAAGGATGCTGATGATGTTGCCACCCCTACCAACATTGACTAAATCCAGGCCACCACCTGAGATGTGAGCCATTGTTATCCCCCGGCCCTTGTGTGTTCTTTTCCATCCCCACTTATTTTTTCTCTTTTCCATCCTCACTTATTTCTTCTCTTTTCTATCCTTCTGTAAGCCAGTGGCCAGGAAGAGGCAACTAAATGCAAGCCCTAAACAGCTCAATACTGGTACAAATTTGATGAGCAACAACATTAAAGGAACATTAAGGATGCAAAGTCAAGGAAAATGGCCACCTGTGACAATTCTGGTTTCAGGGACTTGACCAGCATTACAAAGAAACTGTGATAGAGAGCAAGGATAAAATCCAACTTTGCAGGTGTCATTCAGCTGACAACCATGAGATATCTTCTGTCTTCCTGCAGTCCCCTGCCTCATTTGCTACACACTTTCCAACTTTTGCAACAAATGAGGCAGGGATCCTACAGATCACAGCCATCTTTCCTATAGAACCCGGAGCAGATCTATCCTGTACACCAAAAGAGATGAGTTTTGTGGGAAAAAAAATAGTATGTAATAAAATGATGAAAGACTGTATCCTAATGAATACACACATAGAGGCCAAATTAAGGTTTCACAAGCAACCTTAATTCTTACATTTTTTGATTTTTGAGCACTTGATTTGCAACCTTGCATGTTCTTTTAATGTAGCTTTTTTATATATAGATTCTTTTCAATTACACTAGGAAAAGTATAATTTTTTGTCCCTTACAGTTTTAATTTCTTCCAAGTATTTCACTGCGGAAATTAAAATGCCAAACCCAAAGTGTTAATGGATCCAATCCTGCATTCCTTAGTGAGGCAAAACCAACAGTGACTTAAAAGGGAATTTCTCCTGAGTAATATCTGAAGACTCTGATCAGACATGTAATTTTTTTTTCTTTTGGAACTTAGAGAAAAAAGGGTTAAAGGTCTTATCTGACAACATTTGAGACCTTGTTATCTTCTATAAACTTGACTCTTTCTTTAACCAAACTTATTCATTTTATAAAAGGATACTACTAGAGAGCCATGGTGTAAGTAAGTAGCTTACTTACCTCAGTGCTGACTAGAGATGGGTTAACTACTAGCAGCAATTTGCAAGCAGTTTATTTAATTTCTCCTGTAATATCTGTAAGACGACATCATAAAGGGGTGACTGAAATATGTGAGGTTGAACATTTGAAAACTCTTCTGGTGGGGCAATCTGTGGTGGTGCATTTTATTCCCCTTTATATTATCATATAGGGGAACCTATAAAATCATGATATTTAGAGATGGAAAAGATTCAGTAGGGAGCATAAAATTCATCTCCCTGCAAAGCTGGAAATAGCTTCGAATAAATATAAGACAAGATTCTCAGCTCGTATAAATCAGCTTAGCTCCACTGACATCCATGGCACTACATTGATTTAGATCTGCTGAAGATCCAAAATACCAGATATTGAAGTGATAATATATTTGATTTGTGCCTTACTACTTCTAAAGAGATATTTAAGTTATATGAGCATATTTTGTTTTTATCTAAAAAAGATTACAATTTGGCCTGCTTTAGTTTCCAGCTTCAACAAGACCAACCCATGCAATGTAAATAATGATTCAATAAATACACAAACTGTATGGGAAGCTTCAGCTATCTGATTACTTTGGTTAATTTATAAGAGACAATCTTTTTCTTTAAAAAGTACAAGTAAGATAGAAAAGGGTGGGATGATTGTCTTCCAAGTCTATGTCACTTTAAACTTAATAGAAATAGTGCTTTTAGGATAGATCTTCCAAGAGCATAACCCTGTTATTTTTCAACTGTTAATATCTGTTGTGAGAAGGTCTTGGAAAATTGTTGCAGACAGTGTTATAGCAGCACAATAGTTAAGTTTGCGTTGGAACCTTCATGTGGGCTAGATCCACTCCATTTGGATCCAGAGTACCCATTGTCTTTGATTGGGTCCAAATTCCTGCATTTTCCACTGTTAACAATAAACCTGCCAAAGCTGAAAAGGATTCAGCTTAGGAACACCTGTTTTTTTAGCTTAAAAATGCTACTGAATTACAAAATAAGGCCCCAATTAGGCAAACCCTTATAATCACTTCCTTTAAATCATATTACTAGTTTCAGTGAAGTCAATGGGACTACTCAAGTGCTAAAAGTTAAGCTCATGTTTATTTGCAGGACTAGAGTATGTGTGTGTATAATATAAATATTTCAACTTTTTTTTGTTCTTTCAAAACTCAAACACAATACTTATTAAAATAATATTTTGCAGGGCCTTCATTTATTAGGTGAAACAGACAGTTTTCTAAGTAGAAAACTTCCAGATAATTAATCCAAAAAAAAGTCTATTCAGGATGATGAGACAGATTTTTGATGCTGTTAGACTGAATTGTGGGGGCCACCATGATTTATGGCTCCCATATTCTTAAAGTTGGCCTACAATAAGTTCTGTAATATATGTTAAGCAAATAGTCATAATATAGTAATGATTCAATTATTCATGTTATAGTCGAGAGGACTTGCAGCCAGAGGGGATAGACCGGAGAATCTCACCATCACCAGGAAAAGGCAGGTCTACATGATTGGGGACTCCTTACTGAGAAGAATGGACAGGCCTGTAACCAGAGCTGATCTGGAGAACAGAAGGGTGTGCTGTCTGCCGGGTGCTAAGATATGGATGTGAACCTGAGGCTAAAGAGGATCCTAATGGGAGCAAGAAAGAATCCACTGATTGTCCTTCATGTGGGAACAAATGATACGGCTAGATTCTCGCTGGAACATATCAAGGGTGACTATGCCAGGCTGGAGAAGATGCTTAAGGAAATCAAGGCTCAGGTGATCTTCAGTGGTATTCTGCCTGTTCCTAGAGAAGGGCAACAAAGATGTGACTGTCCCTGCCAGCAGGTATATGGGATCTTGGGGAGCAATTACCACACAGGTGGGGTGCAAAATAAACTTTATTAAGAAAATGCAAAAAACAGGGAAAATTCAATAGTGAGGGGT